>NC_077233.1:205785857-205978664 GCF_027887165.1 Monodelphis domestica | reverse complement strand
AAAATCAAATCTGGTAAAAGAACTGAGTGAAAATTTCCTCTATTTCTGCATATTGGCAAAGAACTACAAAGCCTTTGGTGATATTGGATTTTTTAAAATACCAGAGTCAGAAACATTCTTGGCATGGGGACCAAATCTAGGATGTTATTAGTAAAGAGTACACCCAGAGAAGGAAAATTACTCTACCAATGAAGACCTGTACTTTCTCTGTATTTTATTTACTATCTTACTAAATTGCCAAGACAAAGGCATAAAGACTATGACCAGGATTCTTTGTAGCTTGAAATACACCCAAGTATTCCCTTAACCAGATTAAAATGTTAACTAGAAAATATTTAACAAAATAAATAAAAACACAGTAGAAATTGTCATTGTTGTTCAGTTCTGTCAGACTTTTCATGATCCCCTGACAATAGGTGTCCTTGGGGTTTTCTTGACAACAATACTAGAATTCCATTTTCTTCTCCAGTGAATGGATCAGAGGTTAATTTACTTGGCCAGGGTCACAGAGCTAGGAAGTATCTGAGCCTGGATTTGAATTCTGGTCTGTTCTGAGTGGAGGCCCAGTGCTCTATCCACCAAGTCACCAGATGCCACACAATAGATCATAGAAAATGGTTACTAATTGGCCCACCAGGATCCTTTATGTGGTTTAAAGGCACTCAAATCTGATCTCAGATATTTACTAGTTATATCATCCTGGGCAAGTCACTTAACTCTGTTTGCCCTCAGTTTCCTCATCTGTAAAAATGAGCTGGAGGAAGAAATGGAAAATTATTTCAGTATTTTTGCCAATAAGACCCCAAATGGAGTCATGAAGAGTCAGACACCACTGAACAATAACAACTAGAATGATAATTTCGAAAAATGTCAGCTGGAAAACACTATAAAGATTATGTGATTCAACTCCTCCTCCATTATTTTGCCAAAAAAGAAAATTGAAGATCAAAGAAGTTTTGTATCTGGCCAGGAAGAAAGAAATTCATCATTGGAAACTCCTGGGTTTAGGTTCCTTAGTTATTTAACAGCTCATTGTTTTACAGTTGGTCCATCATAAGCATGTTCACATAGACATAACACAGGACTTTGTATTTAGGACATTTTGTGAGGATAATATTTATGTAATCAAGCACAAAGGACTTTAAAAGTTTGCATCACAAAAGATGTTATTAGACTTTTAAAAACTATATTATTGTTATCAGTAGGGAAAATGGTCTATAAACTAGAAGTGTCCACAGGCTGAATTTTAATTGTCTATTTACTTTCCTAGAACTTCCCCTAATAGCAGCTCCTCATTTTGCTAATTCTTAAAATGAAAATAAAACTTGAATTACCTACTTTACAGGGATATCAAGAGGAAAGAGCTTTGCCAAGTCTCAAGATGTTATAGAAAAGTAAACTACTCCTATTATCATTATTACAGAACAATGACACATCAAAGACTAATGGCTTGAAGTCAAAAGAGAGGTAGATCTCAATTTCACCTCTGAAATGTACTAGTTGTATATTCCTGGGTGAGTCTATTAATTTCACTGAGTCCCAGTTTTCTCATCAACAAAATAATTACAATAATATTTTCATTCAGCATATACTCCACCACGTTGCCATGAGGAAGATGCTTTGTTGAACTTTGAAACATTATACAAATATTAAAAATATTAATGTTAAATAAAAATTAAATAAATGTTTAAAATAAATATTACATTAAATAATGTTAAATAAATAAAATACATGTTAAATATTAAGTGTTAAATATAAAATTAATGTTAATGTTAAAATAAGAAAATATTAAATAACTACTAACATAACTATTGATATTAAGGGTGGGTTCATGCTTGCTTTTAAAATTTTTTATATTTGTTTATTCCATTGAAATACCTAATTAACTTCTTGCCTTCTCTCCTGCCATTAGAGAAGGCATCATTTGACAAAATATATATGCATATACAAAACTATGTCTTATTTCTGTTTATTAGTTCTTTCTTTGGAGGTGGGCATCCACAAGTGATCCTTCAAATGCTGTTTCTGTTGCTGTATATAATGTTCCCTTTGTTCTGCTCATTTCACTCTTTTATTTTAATATGTAAATTCCACTTGTCTTCCATTTTCTTTGCTGGATGTCAGTTGCTAGTTTACCCCTCCCTTCCCTAACTACCTTTTATTTAGCTACATTGTATTTATCTTTTCTTTATTCTGTGTAAGCTTATATGTATACTCTAGTAGAATGTAAGATCTTTGAGAGTATGGATTTTTTCATTTTTTTCTTTATATTTATATTGCCTTGAATATTTCCTGGCATATAGTAGATGTTTAATTAATGCTTCTTGATTGATTGGCTAGATCTGTGATTCTGTTCCACCCTTCATCATCACTTGCCTCTCTAAAGAGGATTAACAGATTTTTCTCCCTCTCTTTTTGTCTTCAAAAAGTCCTAAACTCTAGGAAATAGCATATAGTTGTTATGCTCCCATAATGTATTTTGACAAATGACATCACCAAACAAAAAGTATGTGTAAATACCCAGAATTCAAGAGTTGGGAAAGGATACTGGAATAGAATAGTAGAGCTATGAGAGACTTTGGAAGTTATCTAGACTTTTTTCATTTTATAGATGAGGAAATGCTTCCAGAAAAAGTAAAATGAGCTATCTTGACCAAGATCACACAGGTAGGAGGTGGCAGATCCACAATTCAAACCCAAGTCATCTGATGCCAAGTCTGGTACTCAGCTTACAAAATTCTGAATCATAGCAAGCTTTATTTATTTATTTATTAGACAATCCTAATAAAAAGAGTTAGATAAAAATAGGAAAGACACTGTAAGAGGCAAGTTCACCTCATCTATACATCTCATAATTTGACCCCAGGATCACATAGTTCAACATTTTAGACTTTGTAATCTCTATAACACATCACTATGACCTCTGGAAAGTTTGATTATTCCATCCTTCTTCATCATTGTGATATTTCTACCTCCTTTATTTTTGTGTTACCATTGAATATAATATAATATGATTTATTATAAATTTGTGATAACTATAATAAATACTGTGAAGATTGGATTTAGCTATCTCCTGATTGTAACAATGAAGGTACTTAGCTCTTCCTTTATAGTGAAGCTAGAATTGTAATCCACAATCTATTTTTAGATTTTAATCTACAAAAAGGTGATAACTTAGTATTTTAAATACATTTACTCATTTTAACCACAAAAAGGTGTTAAGTAACTACAAAAGGTGAACTTACCAAAAAAGGTTTTAAGTAACCCAAAAAGATATAATCTAACCAAAGAAGGTGAGAACTAAAGAGTAAGCAGTCCTGGAGAAAAGCGTCTGCTGTGAGTGGTAGATGTGAAATTTAGGGAAGGTGACACAAGAGAAAAAAATTTTTTAAAAAGAGGAAAAAAGGCCAGAAGAGGGATATTTTTGATTCGAGTTTCAAGTTGGATGAAGGATCTCTGACTCAGAGTTGGACTCAGAGGAGAGACTGGAGACAGACACCCAGATTTATTTTCATTTAGACAGTCATCATTGGTGAGTGAAAGGCTGACTTAGTGACTCTGCCTTTCTGGAGGCACAAAGCCTCCAGGAAAGGCCCATTGCCTTAAGACTCTCTTCCTCTGGCTGGGGCTTAGAAACTTCTAACTGGCTCAGAGGAAGACATAGTTTCTCTCTCTCTCTCTCTCTCTCTCTCTCTCTCTCTCTCTCTCTCTCTCTCTCTCTCTCTCTCTCTCTCTCTCTCTCTCTCTCTCTCTCTCTCCTTAATATCTTCCCTCTATTGTAAATGAACTACCATAAATTCATTTTACTTTAGTAATTCATTTGGGATTTAGAAATTTAAATCCCTGGGAACCACCTATTATATATTCAGAGTCCAAACACAAATAAATTTGACAATAAGCTTATCCAAGAGGAACAAATACTCACATTATCTACATTCAAAAATTTCATTGTTTTTTCCCCTTCTCTTCCACTTTTTCACTCTATCCAACAAGGCAAGTTATAAAATATAAGTTGTACATATATTATTATATAATACAAATCTCCCTGTTCAGGTTGTGAAGAAGGACACATATTGCTTACACTAGAGAAAAAATGTGTAGGGAATAAAATGAAGAATAATAGTTTGTTTCAATCTCCATTTGGACTCCTTCCATTCTTTCTATGGTGATAGATATCCTTTATCATCATGAGTCCCTTGAAGTTGTCCTGGATCTTTGCCTTGTTGATAATAGTTGTCATTTACAGTTGATCATCATAGATTATTATTGTTACTATGTATAACATTCTCCTGGTTCTGATCACCTTACTTGGCATCACTTCACATAAGTCTTTCCAGGTTTTTTTGTGGTTATCTTGTTTGTCATTTCTTAGGGCATAATAGTATTTATTCCATTACAATCATATATCATAACTTGTTCAGTCACTACCTAATTCTCGGACATCCCTTCAGTTTCTAGTTCTTTTCCATCACAGAAAGTTACTCAAAATATTTTAGAACATGTAATTTCTTTTCTTTTTTTCTTTGATCACCTTAAAAAACAAATCTAATAGTGGTAGTACTGGGTCAAAGAGTATACACCTTTTTATAACTCTTTGTGTATAATTCCAAATAGCTCTATAAAATGTTCACAGTTTCACCAACAATGTTCCTATTTTTCCACACCCCTGTCAATGTTTGTCATTTTTCCCTTTTATCATTTTAGTTAATTGAAAGTTGCAAAATGAAAGAACCTAGAGCTGAGAGAAGAACATTGAACTGTATTTGGAATCTGAAGATCTGAATTAAAATCATACTTACTCTTCTTAGGACTTTGGTAAATTTCTTGACCTCTCAAGGCTTTGCTTAACCTATCTATAACTGAGAATAAACCAACTCATCTTTAAGACCTCTTAGAAGGATAACATTTTGAACCCAATGTTACCTCCCTCTTACTCCCTTAATGTCACCCCTGGTACTCCCACCCTCACTCATGGTAACTCTAAACTCCATGGAGCCTACAAAAGATATCTCAGAACATCAGTGAATCCATAATTTCATCACTGTGGCATTTTCTTAAACTATGAAGGTTCTATCCCAACCATATCATCTCTTGTGTTATCCTTGTTCATAGAAGCATGGAAAGACCTATATGAGCTGAGACAAAGTGAAATTAGTGGAGCCAAGAAAAACTACATACAATGACTACAAAATCAATAGAAATAACAACCACAAAATAAGTGAATGTTGCAAAATTACAAAAAATAAATATGATCCCAAAGAAGAATTTTGAGACAATATCTCCCTTCACTCTGTTGTCAAAGTGGGGAGTTCACAGGTGTTGAATATTTAATATCATTATTATATTTAAAATACATGAATCGATTTTGCTCATTTTTCTCCTCTTTTTCTTCTTTATTTAAAAATATATGGAATGTTCCTCTTCAAGGAGGGTCATGAGGGAAGTTTAGGTAGGATAAAAACAAAACATTTCTTTTTTTTCATTTAATCCATTCTCTTCATTTTATTTTATTTTATTTTTTGTATTTATTTTATTTTTTTTGGTTACAATAATCACTTCATTTCCCTCCCTCCCCTCCACCCACCCTTTCTGCAGCTGACGTGCAATTTTATTGAGCATTACTTGTGTCCTTGATCAGAACCTATCTCCATGTTGATGTTTGCACTAGGATGTTCATTTTGGGTCTACATCCCCAACCATATCCCTTTGACGCAGGTATTCAAGCAATTATTTTTCTTCGGTATTTCTACTTCCACAGTTTTTCTTCTGAATGTGGATAGTGTTCTTTCTCATAGAACCCTCCAAGTTGTTCAGGGTTACTGCATTGCCACTAATGGAGGAATCCATTACATTCAATTGTTCCACAGTGTATCAGTCTCTGTGTACAATGTTCACCTGGTTCTGCTCCTTTCACTCTGCATCAATTCCTGGAGGTTGTTCCAGTTCACATAGAATTCCTCCACTTTATTATTTCTTTGAGCACAATAGTATTCCATCACCAACATATACCACAATATGTTCAGTCATTCCCCAATTAAAGGGCATACCCTCATTTTCCAATTTTTTGTCACCACAAAGAGCGCAGCTATGAATATTCTTGTACAAGTTTTTTTCCCCTTATTTTCTCTTTTGGGGTACAAACCCAGAAGTGCTATGGCTGGATTAAAGGGTAGACAATCTTTTAGTGCCCTTTGGGCATAGTTCCAAATTGCCCTCCAGAATGGTTGGATCAATTCACAACTCCAACAACAATGCATTATGTCAACTTTGCCACATCACTTCCAGCATTCATTACTTTCCTTTGCTGTCATGTTAGCCAGTCTGCTAGGTGTAAGGTGATACCTCAGAGATGTTTTGATTTTCATTTCTCTGATTATAAGAGACTTAGAGCACTTTTTCATGTGCTTATTAATAGTTTTGATTTCTTTGACTGAAAATTGCCTATTCATGTCCCTTGCCCATTTATCAATTGGAGAATGGCTTGATTTTTTTGTACAATTGGTTTAGCTCTTTATAAATGTGAGAAATTAGACCTTTGTCAGAGGTTTTTGTAATGAAGATTGTTTCCCAATTTGTTGCTTCCCTTCTAATTTTGGATGCATTAGTTTTGTTTGTACAAAAACTTTTTAATTTGATGTAATCAAAATTATTGATTTTACATTTTGTGATTTTTTTTCTAGCTCTTGCTTGGTTTTAAAGTCTTTCCTTTCCCAAAGATCTGACAAGTATACTATTCTGTGTTCGCCTAATTTGCTTATAGTTTCCTTCTTTATGTTCAGGTCATTCATTCACCCATTCTGAGTTTATCTTGGTATAGCGTGTGAGATGTTGATCCAAACCTAATCTCTCCCATACTGAAAAACAAAACATTTCTGTAAAATCTTTGTTTTATATAAAGGAATTGGACTAGATAGGACTAAGGTCCCTTCTGACTCTCAGTCTATGATCTGTTGAGAAGGTGAAAACGGCACTTATCAGTCAATTTTATAAACTCAGCATCTGAATTTTCAGATTGGAGGTAGTAGGCTTTCTTGCTTCATCACCCTTGACCCAGTCCACACTTTCCTAAGGATTCATTTGTAGACTTCCTGTTATTCATCAAGGTGACCAATATAACTTCATTATTTTCCCTTCTGTGTTCAGAATGTAGTTGACATAAATCTACAAGTATCCTTCAGTTCTTTGGGGTTCACAAAAGTAACTCACTCATCATCCTCATCATTTTTAATAGTAAATATTTTATAATCAAAAAAGCACAGAATTTGGAATCAAAAGATCAACTTTTAAATCCATCATTGCCACTTGTTATCTATGTTATCTTGGGCAATTCATTTAAATGCTCTAAACCTCAGTTTCCTCATCTGGGATGAAATGAGGGATTTGGTCTAGATCACCCCTGGGAAGCCTTCCAGTTCCAGATCTCTGTTCCTGTGCTAAATACTAGTATTACTATGTGAATAGTATAAGTTAGATATGGCCAAATAGCTTATATATACAGTATTTATATTTATTTAAGTTGTTCACTGATGACCACCAAGAAGATGAAAGTTCATTTCTCTGAAAGTCTCTGGACTAATTAGAGCAGTGGTTCTCAACCTTTCTAATGCCGTGACCCCGCAATACAGTTCCTCATGTTGCAGTGACCCCAAACCAAAAATTATTTTGGTGGCTACTTCAAAACTGTAATTTTGCTACAGTTATGATTCAGAATGTAAATACCTGATATGCATTATGTATTCTCATTGCTACAAATTGAGAGATTGAGAACTGCTGAATTAGAGGAAAGAGTCCTGAACTTAGAGTAAGGGGATCTGACTTCAGACCCTATTTCACCACATTCTAGTGGTGTGACCCTGGGAAAGGCAGTTAACCTCTACTGTTGTAATGCAATGCTTAGTGCATAAGAATGATTGACAGGCAGAGAATCTTCAGAGCTGGCAGGGGAAAAGTTCCAAACTATTGGGGAGACAGTTTACTGGACTTGGGAGTCTAAAGCTGAAAGGGAAGCATATCTGAGATCTCATGAACACCTTTGGATCATCTTACAAGCAGCCCTCTGAAGCAAGAGTGGATAGGGGTTTTTCAGTACCCTTAGGTGGACTAAGGGGCAATATTGGGAGCTCCAGCCATTCTCTGGACCATCTAGGACTCCTCATTTGGACTTAAGCCACTACTTGCCAAAAGACTCTATATGTAAGATCTCTGAGCTTTCTTTTGGACTGGCCCTTAGAAGTTTTTTGTAGTTAAGATAGAATTGTTAGATAGTTGCTTAAAACAGGAGTTAAGCTGTCAGATCTCCCTCTCCCTCATTCCTACCTTCTCCCTCTCTGGAAAATAAAATAAAAATATTTATATTTTAATCTCTATGTGTTTTCCATCCTAAACTCCTCCAAATTAATATTGTTTTTTTTTTTCCACTACAAAACCCAATTTCTTCACTTGGAGAAAGGGAATAACAGTACTTATAATGACTTACTTGTGGCATTTGTGAAGAAAGTGTCTGATAAATTTTAAAGTACCGTGCAAATGAGAGCTCATTTTTTTAATTCCCCAGTTTCATGTTTTGAACAATACACAGAATCCAGAAAAACATAGAGCCAAATGTGAAAGCCCAGTAACACTGTGCCCTCTTAAGCCCTATGACATACTACACTGGCAATTCAAGACCTGAGAGAGATCATTAATTCTCAAGAGACTGAAGTACAACACTCTTTCAATTTCCCCAGCTGTGAACAGTATGAACTTATCTAATAAAGTATCAGGAAGCAAGACTAGTAAATTTGGCCATATAGATGCTTTATGGTGCTTCCTGTGAATGAAAATTTCACAATAAAGTCACATTCTAATATTATACCATATCCAGGAGTACAATTTCTTATTTATTTATTTAAAATAAAATCTGCATTGTTCCTTTTTAAAATAATATTTTATTTCTCCCCAATTACATGTACAATTTTTAACATTCATCTTTTAAAGTTTTGAGTTTCAAATTCTCTTCCTTTTTCCTTCCCTCCCTCTCAACTTTCCTTACTTCCTGAGAGAGTAAGCAATCTGATATAGATTTTACATGTGTAATCCTGTAAAACATTTTTCCATATTGGTAATTTTGTAAAAAATAAGTAAAATTTAAAAACTGGAATTTTTCTGGATTCCCAAATGTATCTTGGACTAGAAAGAGAAAGACTAAGTCAAATTCTGAACAAAAGAACAGGAAACCAATCTAGTCTCATCTTTCTTCTGATTTAGTTCTGTAATACCTTTTCTTATGCCCATCTATACATGAATTGGTAAACCTATTGGTTATTTGCATATTGACTTTTTGCTAGTGCAATGAAAAATGAGAACTTTTTCCAGAATATCAAAAATGTAGATGTGAGACATTCTATTCAAACCAGCTAAGCTTTATTAGAAAACAAAACAAAAGAATTCTTTGGGTACATTTTTAAAAAATTACAGTTATGAGAAGGGAGAGAAAAACATGAATCATATAACTTTGGAAAATTTATGTGGAAATTTGTTATTAAAATAAAATACAAAGTAAGTAATTTTAAAAAGTAAATTAAAAATCACAAGATGAATTAATCTAATCCCTTGGAATTGTAGGATATATGTCAGGTTATGATGTAGGACATCTGCCAACCTCTCAAAGGAGGTCTATCTTCATATCCATTTCTATATCTATCCTCAAAGCCATCCTCATATCTACCCCTTTTTCTCTCCTTGGACTTAGCCTCTTTCAATTCTTGAATCTGATCTATATCCTCTTGCCTATCCATGTATACAAGCTTTTAAGTAAGGACAAGACCATAAAATAATAAACTGGCTATGAAGTAGAATTTGTCCATAAGAGTCTTCCTTAGGAGACTCTGAGAAATAAAAAATCTCCATATACACCAAAATATATATTGCAGAACTCTTTCTGGTTGGAAAGATCTGGAAACAAAGTAGATGCTTATCAATTAAGGAATGGATACATTTTATATTGTAGTATATGATTGTAATGGAAAATTACAATGCTGTAAAAATGATGAATGTAATAAACACAAAGAAGAATGGAAAGATTTATATGAGCTTATGCAGTGAAGTAAATAAAGCCAAGAAAAAAATTCATGATTTAAACAATGTAAACAGAAAGAATAATCACAAAATATTAAGAAGCAAATGTTGCAAAATTGCAAAGAATAAACTTGTTCCCATTGAAGAATTATGTGAAGAAACCTTCCTCCACTACATTGGGAAGGTTGGGTTTCCATGGGGTGAAGCATCACATGTAATGTCCTATTTTTTCAATATGTGAATTAGTTTTGTTAAATTTGCCTTCTCTGCTGATTTATTATTTATTTTTCTTTTGTAAAAATTAATCCTTTGTTATAATTACTGCCTAGAAAGGAGGGATAAGAAGGAATATAGAGAGAATGTGGACAACATTTTTAAAAGATTTTTTAAAATGTAATAAATACATTCTTCTTTTGACTTTTGGATATATAGGACTCACATGATAATAACATCCCTTGCTGTCCATTAGATGCCAACAGATTCTTGGAAATCCTATTCTGCACTTTACTTACTTCTCTCTGTCCTAATTAATTTGCCTCAGCATATTCAATAGCTGATTTTTACAGATGGTATCTTTACCCCATACCTCCTTTGGAAAAAATTGGCTGGCATCTGAGAAGCCTTGCTCTGCCCTAAAAGTCACAAGGTTAGTCTCCACAAGGCCAGCGGACTACATTTCCTTTTTTTCATATTCAGAGTTTGGGCTGCATGTTAGACATTTCCAATTCCCATTTGTAGTCAGACTCCAAGTCTAGTGCTCAGTATATTGGCCGAGCTGAGATTATAATTAGTTCTCTTGCTCAGTTAACAAATATGATATCATCACTCACTTAAACTTTTTTGAAAGAACTCATTCAAGTGGACTTCTCTAATTCCATCTTCCTTTCCCTCCAAGGGAAATTATATTCTAGGACCAATGATATCATGAGTGATGCCTTGACTTGTGCATGGATTGGATTTAAATTAGGCAGCATTGTAGAAAGTCATGAGCCTTACTCTCTCTTCCAGAGTCATCAAAATCCTTTGGCAAGACAAAATCGGGATGACTGGTAATGGCCCAGGATTCAATGGATGCATTTGGCATCTTCAGTGTCTGACCAAGTTCTAATCACAGCATAGTACCTGCTTCAACTGCCTTTATAGCAATGGGCATTAATTTGTAATAGGATTTCAAAATGAGAAAAAAAACAACTTATACATATAGTATTGTTCTGGTAATTCAGGGGAATTTTTTTTTTGCATTTAAAATAGGTGCATGATATCACAATGGTAAGACCCTTCAAAAACTAGTCCAAACCTGCTTCTTGACATTTATCTCTTAGCCTGGTGTTCTGGAAAGACCATTGGTCCAGAGCCAATTTTCTGGTTGGATTTCTGGTTGTCATATTTACTGATATATGGTTAATGATAAATCACATTCCCATGATGAACCTCAGTTTCCTCATATGTAAAATAGAGATAATAAAACCTACACTGCCTAGGTCACATGGTTGTGAGGAAACACATAGATAATTTTAATATATGAAATTCTAAGTCAATAATACAGCCTATAGGGGTTCCTATGTATTGTTTAGTGACCATTTCTTTTTGATGCCAGTTTGATTCTTCTGTTTTAGTTCTAGTCTTTAAATTATATAAGTTGCCTTGGAAATTCTTGTCCACATTGGTGGAGGGGATTTCTCTATACCAGGGAATTTTGAGATCCAGTCCTTTTCCATTCTAGTGCTCTTTAGCTGTCACACATCTCCAGGTCTTTACTACTGATTTGATTCTGATCCTCTTTTTATGTATATTTCTATTTCTCCAGTGACATTTTAATTTTTTTATGTCAGGGATGAACTCCATCTTATTTTTTTGAATATATAGACAATTTAACGATGAATGTCTTGTGGATAGTAGTTATTGAATTAAAAGTAATGATCAAGATAAAATTGTTGTTTGTCCTTCAGTTTTGAAGATGACTAATGACACCATTGGTGATGTCTTGACTTGTGCATTAATAGGATTTAAAAGGGCAGAGTTGCACTGAGTCATCAGACTCACAATCTTTTCCAGAGTCATCAAAGTCCTATGGGAAAACAAAAGTTGGGATTACTAGAAATACCCCAGGATTCAATGGATGGCTTTGGCATCTTCAATGTCTGGTCAAGCTCCAAGCACTCCACAGTACATGCTTCAGCTTGCCTTCATGACTGTGATTTGAGATAATAATTAAAGGGAACAACAACAACAACAAACAAACAAAAATAAGAAGATGCAGAAGATGATGATGATGATGATGAATACACATTCACTTCAACCACAGTAAAAAGCCCATATCTCTGCCTTGAAGATCAAGACTTTTCATAAACAATATCCAAATATCAATGGGATGATTATGAAACCAATTTTCCATTTCTACTCTCAGAAGAGAAAGTGACAGTGCACACATGCCAGCTGAACAAACAATCATTTGGCAAAAAGAAAAGAAAAGAAAAAAAGAAATCTTGGTGTACTTTCAGAACATTTAGGTCCATTTATTCACAGATTCTCTTTATTATATCCTAAAGAGATCAGAAGATTATGATGACTTCAGATCCCCCAGAGCAATGATGGTGAACCTTTCAGAGACTGGGGAGGAAAAAAACACTTTCATTGGGCTGGTGGGCAGAGGGGAAGGTGATGAGAGAAATGTCCTCAGGCATGCATGGAGAGGAGAAGGAGAGCAGTCCCCTCTGGCACACATGCCATAGGTTTGCCCACATGTCCCTAGAATGTATTTCATTCCATTCAACAAAGATTTAATAGATACAAATCAAGACTCTTGGATTGGAATGAAATAGGCCCTCCTTTCAAGGATCTTGTCATCTAATAGAAAGGGGGAAAAAGTAAACAAATTTCTCCTACATTACAAAAGAGTGTGGTAAATGCAAAAAGAAAAAAAAAAACATTCCAAGCCCTATGAGAAATTTCAAGTAGAAAAATTTTAATATCCAATCTACGATAAATAAATGATCAAAATACATAAATGGAGAATTTGAAATGGAGAAGCAAAAATGTTTTGTAACCATTTGAAAAAGTATTCAAACTCATAAATAATTGAAGTGACACAAAACAAATTGCAAGCACGCTGTGCACCTATCTAATTGGCAAAAAATAGTTTTAAAAGAATAAAATTCAATGCTGGTGAGATTGTGGAGGAAAAGGCACAAGTTATTGAAGATGGAATTGAAAACATGAAAAACATTTTTTGAGAGCAATGTGAAAAGTTATAAAAGGATCATGATCTTTAAATCAACAATTCCACTATTGGGAATATAGTCTAAAGATTTTTTTTTAAAAGAGCCATCTGTTCAATGATTTTATTAACATATTATACATATTTGGAAAACAAATAAATGGAAACACCCTAAATATTCAATGATAGGGGAATGGTAAAAATCAATTGTGGTACATTAATATAATGAAGTACTATAATAAAATTCAGGATGACAAGCTTGGGGAATATAAAGAGATGTAATCAAACCTTTATGAAAAAAATTTAAGTAGAAAAAAACCAAAAGATCATGATCATATTAGAAGAAAGATTTGAATGAGTATAAGTGGACAAAAATTTATCTTCTTGATGAAGTCTTAGGAGATACTAAAACATTTTTTATAATTATATAGGTTAAAGTTAATTATATGTAGTTAGCAATATAAGGAAATGTGTATTACTATACAATTTAAACTTTTTAATAAAATGTTCAATTTGAAAAGTTCAAGGAGGAAGAGATGAATTTTACTGTGAAAGGAAGACGTGGGACGTCTTCATGGGGGAAGATCTTATAAAGGAATTTCAACAGATGAACTGGGAGAAAGTCTCTTCTAGGCATGAACAAAAACACAATGACAGGAATAAGCAAGACAAGAGCAAGAGACAGTTTGACTGGGGAAGAGGGTTTAACTGGAGCAGAAAGTGAAGAGGAATAGTGTGGAATAAGACTGAAGTTTGTATTCATTTGTAATTGACAAACAAAAGTGATCTAATAAAAGTTTTGGGGTAGAAGATCAATATGTTCAGAGTGGTTCAGGACAAGATTTTTAAATAACATGAAAAATTGATCAGGGGCATTAAGCTTCACTTGACCATTGAATATATCCATCACACAGATGTTAAGAACCCCTGGCTTAAATGATCAATAAGGTCCTTTTCAATTCTGACATCCTTCGGATTCTTTACCAAGCTTTGCTTTATCACATCAATTAATTAGGCATAAGTGCCTACAAAAAGTAAGCACAATAATAGAAGGCACAAGGAACTTGATTCTTAGAGTATAAAATATGTGATGAGTAAATTTCACTGGCCATTTTGAAGGAATGGTAGAGAGGACATGATATTAACAAACTGACATGGGACAAGGACAAACCTACCCTAGAAGGACATATCCAAAAGACTTTCAGATACTCATACATACACATATACATTTCATTAAATATGTCCCATTTATTTTTTTAATTTAACATTCATTTAAAAAATATTTCAAATTATTTCCCTCCCTTCTGCTGCTTCTCCATCCTTTGAAAAGGTAAGCAAAATTATATTGATTATACATGAGAAGTTATGCAAACCTTATCCCTTTATTAGCCATGTTGCAAAAGAAGACATAAGCATAACAAAACAAGAAAAATATAGAAAAAATAAAAAATAGGCCTCAGTCTATATTCAGAATTCATCAGTTCTCTCTTTGAAGGTAGAGAGTGTTTTCTATCATGGATCCTTCAGAATTGTCTTAGATCATTTTCTTAATCAGGTTAGCTGAGCCTTTCATAGTTGATCATCCTTATAATACAGCTTATAATACATCCTTATAATACAACCTTATAATACAGTGTTCTGGTCTGCTCACTTCACTTTGCATCATCAGTTTATAAGTCTTTCCAGATTTTTCTGAAATCATCCTGCTTGCCATTTCTTATAGCACCATAATATTCTATTACAGTCATATACCACAACTTGTTTAGCCATTCCCAATTGATAGGCATCCCCTTAATTTCCAATTCTTTGTCACTATAAAAAGAACTACTATAAGCATTTTTGTACATATAGGTTTTTCCCTTTCCCATTATTTTCAAATATTATTTAGGTTATAGACCCAGAAACAGTATTGCTAGGTCAAAAATTTTATAGCCTTAGTTACAAATTGAGATCTAGAATGGTTGGATCATTCCATCAATGATTGTAATATTTCCACATCTCTTCTAGCATTTGCCATTTTATTTTTCTTCCATGTTAACAAACATGATAGGTATGAGGTGGCATTGCAAAGGTGAGGTGGCATTATCTTAACTTGCATTTCTCTGACTGATAGCAATTCAGAGAATTTTTCATGTGCCTATTGGTAACTTTGATTTGTTCTTCTGATAATTACCTATTTTTATCCCTTGACCATTTGTTAATGTTTGTTAAACTGAGAAATGGCTCATTATTTTTATAAACTTGGCTTAATTCCCTATAAATCTGAGAAATGAAGCCTTTATCAAAGCAACTTGTTGCAAATTTTTTACCCAGTTTCCTTCTTGCTTTCTAATTTTGGCTACATTAATTTTGTTTGTGCAAAATCTTTTAAATTTCATGTGATCTAAATTATCTATTTTACTTCCTTGAATACTCTCTGACTTTTATTTGGACATAAACTCTTTCATTATCCATGATCTTATAGGCATATTTTCTCATGCTCTCCTAATTGATATATCACCCTTTAGGTCTAAATCATTTATCCATTTTGGCCTTATCTTGTCATATGGTGTGAGATGTTGGTCTATGCCTAGTTTTTTTTTTTTCCAAATGGCTTTCCTGTTTTCCCATCATTTTTTGTCAGATGTTGACTTCTTACCCCAAAAGCTTATATCTTTGGGTTTATCAAATATTAGATTACTGTGGTTATTTACTATTATGTATGATAAACCTAATCTATTACATTGATCCACTCTCTAGTTAACCAGTAACAGATTGTTTTGATGATTACTACTTTCTAATAAAGTTTGAAATTTGGTACTTCTAGGCTGTGTTCCTTCAATTTTTTTCATCGATCCCTCTAATATTCTTGACCTTTTGTTCTTCCAAATGATTTTTGTTACTTTCCAGTTCTATAAAATAATTCTTTGGTACTTTCGATGATGTGGCACTGAATAAGTAAATTAACTTAGAGAGAACTGTCATTTTAAATCTATTGGCTTGGCTTATTTATGTGCAATGAATATTTCTCCAGATAATTAGATTTGTCTATTTGTGTAAAAAAATGTTTTGTAATTGCATTCAGATAGTCTCTGGGATTATCTTGGCAGATAGACTATCTGCCATTATTTTATCTTAATTTATTAAAAATTATTTACTAGAACTTACTCCCATACTCAGTTACTCTCCTTCCCACGCCATAGAAGGTATCACCTGGCAAAAAGATATGTATATGTAAAATTATCTTTCATGTTTCTATTTTTCAGTTCATTCTTTGGATGTGACATTAATAAGTTATTCTTCAAATGTCAATTCTGTGACTATTATATAATATTCTCTTGGTTTTACTCATTTCACTCTATTTCATGTATGTCTTTCTGAGTTGTTGTTTTTTTAAATTAACCTGCTCATCAATTATTACAGCACAATAGTATTCCATCATAATAATGTACCACAATTTTTCCATCCATGGTCATCCCCTCAATTTCCAGTTATTTTCCAGCAAAAGAGAATATTTATAAATGTTTTAAAACATGCAAATTCTTTTTATTTTTCCCTGATTTCCTTGGAACAGACCCAGAAATTGTTTATATATAGCTATGTCTATATATAGCTCTGTCTAACAGTATATAGAACTTTATAACTCTGGGAATGATTCCAAATTGCTTTCCTAAAAGGTGAGATCAGTCCATCAATAGTGTATTAGTGTCCTCAATTTTCCACATCCCCTCCAACATTTGTCATTTTGCCTTTTTATCATGTTCACTAATCTGATAGGTGTGGGGTGATATCTCAGAATTGTTTTGATTTGCATTTCTCTAAGAAGTAGTGATTTAGAGTGCTGTTTCATATAACTATATACTATTCCAATTCCTTTATCTAAAAGTTATCTTTTCATATTTTTGCCCATTAATCAGTTGGGGGATACTGCTTACTCTTATAAATTTTAAAAAAAGTTCTCTATATATTTTAGATACAAAATCTCTATTCAAGAAACTGTCTATAGGGGGCAGCTGGGTGGCTCAGTGGATTGAGACAGGCCTAGCGATGGGAGGTCCTAGGTTCAAATCTGACCTCAGACACTTCCCAGCTGTGTGACCCTGGGCAAGTCACTTGACCCTTATTGCCTAGCCCTTACCACTCTTCTGCCTTGATGCCAATACACAGTATTGACTCTAAGATGAAAGGTAAGGGTTTAAAAAAAAAAGAAACTGTCTATAATCAGCCTCCCCACCCCCAATTTACTGCTTTCCTTCTAATCTTGGCTACATCAGTTTTGTTTATATAGATATGTTTTAATTTATATCAAAATTACCCATTTTACATCTCAAGATGCTCTCCATGATTTGTTTCCTCTTACATTCGTCTCCCTATTCATAAATGTCATAAGTAATGTATTTCTTATTCTAATTTGCTTATGATATCTCCTTTTATGTCTAGGTCATGTGTCCATTTTGATCTTATCTTAGCAATTGGTCTGTATCTAGTTTCTGCCAAACTACTTATCAATTGTCCCAGTAATTTTTACCAAATTGTAAGTTTTCTCCCTAAAACTTGGATCTATATCTTTGTCAAATAGAAGGTTACTAAAATCTTTTACTTCTGTTTGTTGTACATCTGTTCTTAGCCAGTATCAGATAGTTTATAATACAGTTTAAAATCTAGAATTGCTATAACATCCTTTATATTTTTCATTAATTCTTTTGATATTCTTGATCCTTGTTCTTTGAAATGAAATTTGTTATTTTTGTAGCTCAATAAAATATTTTTTTATAAACTAAATGAGATGGTATTGAATAAATTGGTTAATTTAGATAAGAGAGTCATTTTAATTACATTGGGTCTGCCATTATTTTTAATGGAATTTCTCTTTCCCTCTCTTCCTGCTAGGTTTGGTTGGTAGTATATAAAAATACTGATGATTACTGTGGGTTTGTTTTATGTCCTGCAATTTTCCTAAGGTTAATTGTTTCAGCTAGCTTTTTGGTTAATTTTATATGGTTCTGAGTATAGTGTCATATTTGCTAAAAGTAATATTTTTGTTTTCTCATACACTATTTGTATTCTTTCAACTCCTTTTCTTGTTTTTATTGCTACCAATAGCATTTCTATTACAACACTGAGTAATAATGAAAATGATCATCCTTGTTTCAACCCCATTCTTACTGGACAGTTTCAAGTGCTTCTCTATTATAGATAATGTAGCTAAAAATCAGACTACTTACTGCCTTGAGGAGAGCGAGAGTGAAAGACAGATTGATTGTAAAATATCAGAAAACAAATCTTAAAATTTATATCAAGATTTGACCTGGAAAAAATTTTAATTTTAAATTAAAAAAGAGAGATAATGAGTCAAAGATCATTCCTAGGCATCTACCAGGACCTTGGTGGTGAACCTATGGCATACCTGTCAGAGGGGGCACTCAGCCTTCTCAGGGACACGTGTACCATTGTCCCTGTTAAGAGTTAACCAGAGTTTGTTACTAGAAAGTCAGAGGGACACAGGGCAGGGATGCTCCCCTTCCCTTCTCCATGTGCACCTGAGGACATTTCTCACATCACCCACCCCTCTAAAGGTTTTCCAACACTGTATTAGGAGATTAAAAAGTTAGGGGGGAGGGTAGGAACACCTCTGGTAGGTAAAGGCAAGACCAAAGCATAAGGATTAATACATTTAGAAATCTTATACATAAGGAATATGCCTAACCTAATTTGAAAATCAAGGTCACATTTTGAAATATGAAGTAATTTTCATTAGAAAGCAGTTATTTCATCCATGTGAAATAGTATCTTTGTAGATAAAAGTCAAATTAAAGAGTGAGGACTGACCTTCAACTTCAAGATATTGAACTTTAATAAGTCCTGTGTTTGATATCGTCTCCAGATATAAACTATGGCAATCACTACATCATCTAGAATAATAATAAATATTTATAATTTTAAATTCTATTAAAAGTTTACAAAATACTTTACAGAATCAAAAACATTGTTTCTACATATAGTTTTTCAAAAAACAAAGTTTCCATTGATTCCTATGCTTTGTAGTGTTTTTAATAGGAATAGGTGTTATATTAGGTCAAAATATTTTTGTACATCTATTGCTATAACCATATTATTTTTGTCATTTTTATTATTGTTTTGATCAAATATGCTGACAATTTTCCTAATATTGAACCTAGCCCTGTATTGTATATATGTATCCTGGAATAAATATCACTATGATCTTTGCAACATTATTGCTGTAATATCCTTGCTTGTGTTTTACTTAAAATGTTTACATACAGATTCATTCATGAAATTGTTCTATAGTTTTCCTTTTCTGTTTTTGTTATCCCTGTTTTAGGTATCAAACCTTCATTTGTTTCATAAAATGTATTTGGTAGGACTTCTTTACCTTTTTTATTGAAAATAGTTTATATAGTTTTGAGATAACTATTTACAAATATTTGGTAGAATTTACTTGTAAATCTTTGCAGTTCTGGGGATTTTTTCTAAGAGAGGTCACTTTATGGCTTATCCAATTTCTTTGCCTCAGTTAGATTTATTTAAATATTTTATATCCTCTTCTTATACTGCAGTCAATTTGCATTTTTGTAAGTATTCATCCAATGCACTTCGATTATCAGTTTTACTGACAAATAATTGGGAAAGATAACTCATTATTTTAAATTTCTACTTTATTGATGTTACTTTCTCTTTTCACTATTGATATGGGTAATACAGTGTTCTTTCTTTAATCAACTAAGCAAGTGTTTTATTTGTTTTATTGTTTTTGTCCCCATAAAACAATTCCAAGTTGTATTTATCAGTTCAATAGTTTTTCTTTTAGCTTTCAATTTTACTAATCTCTCCTTTGATTTTCAGGATTTCCACTTTAAAAATTTTTAAAGCATAGATATTTATTTATATATACATATAAAATAACATATTATATAACATATCATACATATTATTTGTTACAAATATGTAATATACAATAATAAATATACTTATCCAAGAGAAACAGATTTTTTATATTAGCTATGTATGAAAATCTATGTCTCATTCTTTTTTTTTTTACCCTCTCTGTCAATTAGGATTATTTAATTTCTTTTTTTTTTAATTTTAGTTACTATTTAATAGGGGATATTTAGTTTTTTATTTTTCTGTTTTTTTTAAGCTTTATGTCCTATTCATTGATCTATTCTTAACTTTATTGATGTATGTGTTTAGAGATATAAATTTCCCCTTCCATTTTACTTTGGCTACATTCCCACAAATGTTGGCATTTTGTCCTGCTGATATATACTCTTTAATGGAATTGTTGATGGCTTTTAGGATTTATTCCTTGACCTACTCATTCTTTAGGATTAAAATTGTTTGTTTTCCAATTAATCTTTAATATATGGTTCCACAGCCTTATATTGAATACAATTTTTGTTGCATTATGGTCTGAAAAGATGCATTTAATATTTCTGTATTTCTGCACTTGGTCATAAGGTTTTTTATTTCTTAATACATGGTTGATTTTCATAAAGTTATCATGAACAGCTGACAAAAAGGCATAGTTCTTATTCCTATTCAGTTTTCTACAGAGCTCTATCATTACTAACTTCTCTAAGATTCCATTGATTTCCTTAATGTCTTTCTTACTTATTTTATGGTTACATTTTTTCTAGCTCTGAAAGAGAAGTGTTCCTGAGTTAATATAGTTTTACTATTTCCTCCTGTAATCAATTTAAGTTTTCTTGTAAGAATTTGAATGCTAAGCCATTGGTGCATATATGTTTAGTATTGATACTGCTTCATTGACTATGGTATCACTGAACAATATATAATTTCTTTGCTTATCTCTTTTAATTAGATCTGATTTTGCTTTTACTTTGAAATTATGATTGTTACCTTTGTTTTTTTTTAACTTTAACTAAAACATAATAGATCATGCTCTAGGCCCTTAATTTTAACCCCATAAATTCTGAGTACAGATGAAAGTATATTTTTAAATTTTTCATATGTATATTTTCCTTGTAATATGTATATATGATTTGAATTACTTCATATCTATAATTTATATCATATTTCTTGCCTTCTCAAGGGATGGGAAAAGCACTACAGAGAGGGAGAGAATTTGAAACAAAAATTTTTTAAATGATTATTAAATTATTTTTTGCATTTAATTGACAAATATTTAATACAATAAATAAAAACACATTTAACTTGTTTTTTAAAAAATATAACTGAGAAATATTTAATGAAATGAAAAAAATATTTTTAAAAAAGAAACTTGTATCAGAACGAAACTTTTGACTTTTAGGAAATATATGTGTATGTTTATGAATATCTGTACATGTAAAATATAACAAAGGAATAAGAAAACATTTTTGTTTCCATTCACATGCTTTTGCTATGCATCTTGAATATTTTATTGATGTTCTTGTAAAATACATATAATTACCAAATTCTACTTTTTTATTACCCCAATTGCATATACAAAGACCCTTTTTTTTTAAAACAAATGTTAATAATCTAGAAAAACAAATAAACACATTGGTCATGTCTGAGGACACATATCTCATTCTGCATTTTACTGTACTTCACAAATATTATATTTTTTTACAAATGGAAGATTTGTGGCAACACTGTAGAGAACAGGTCTATTGGCACCATTTCCCCAATAGCATGTGCTTGAACATGTCTCTGTGTCACATTTTGGTAATTCTTACATTTCAAACTTTTAAATTTTTTTGTATCTACTGGGGTGATTGTGATCAGTGATCTTTGATCTTACCATTGTAACTGTGAATTTAACAGTTTATAGTGTGGGTTCTGACTGCTCCATGGACTCTTACCCTATCTTTCTCATGACACAATATTATTGAAACCAGTCCAGTTAATAACCCTACAGTGGCCTCTAAGTGTTCAAGTGAAAGGAAGAGTTAATTCATGCAGCAAACTTCATTGTTATCTTATTTTAAGAAATTGCCAATGATCAGCATCCATTTCCTTCATCAGACAGCAGCCATTAACCTCAAGGCAAGACCCTACACAAGCAAAAAGATTACTACTGGATGAAGGTTCAGATGATAGAAATTTTTAGCAATAAAGTATTTTAAATTAATATATGTACATTTTTAGAGATATTACCATTGCATACTTAATAGACCAAACTAAAGTGTGAATATAACTTTTATGTGCACTTGGAAACCAAAATATTCATGTGACTTATTTTATTGAGATATTCACTTTATTATGCTGGTCTGCAACTGAATCTGAAATATATTACTATTTATTTTATAAATAGCTTGTATATACATACATACATATATATATATATATATATTTGTTTGCAAGTTGTCTCCCCTGTTAGAACATAAGCTTCTTGAGGGTAGGGACTACCTTTTGCCTCTTTTTGCATCTCCAGCACTTAGTACTGTGCCTGGGACATGATTGACACTTCATATTTGTTTACTGAATTGAATATTGGCCTGAGATATTAATATTACTTTCTCTGCTTCCTCTTAAATCTATATAAAATTATGTGATGTATAGGGTGTTCAGGGAAGAAAAGATCCTCTGTTGTGAGGACTTGATGACCTCTTTTCAGGGCTGCTTTTCTTCTTTAATTTTCTTTGTGAAGCTGTAGCATGCTTAGCATGCATACCCTGGTGAAACTGTCTGGGAAGGCGAGCTAAACCAGGTTGAGGATAATTTCCAGGTCTGAAACCCATCCGTAAATTAGAAAATGGCTACCCTAGACAGGTGGAGACTTCCTCTAAGTGCAAGGGGCATTTGAAAACAATTGTTCCTTTTGTTCCATGTTTTTAATTTTTCCAGGTTATATATAGATACAATTTCAATAATTATTCTGTGATCCATGTTCTCTCCCTTCTTCTCATCTCTTACTCCTCCCCAATATGGCAGGTAATGTGATACAGGTTGTACATAGTCTATCATGCAATACATAATTCCATGCTTTTCATGTTGTGAAAGAAGATTCATATCACTCTTACTAGAAAAAAATTCATGGAGGAAATAAAGTGAAGAATGGTATGCTTCAATCTGCATTCAGACTCCATCAGTTCTTATGCAGCAGTGGGTAGCCTTTTCATCATGAGTCCCTTGGAGTTGTCCTGGATTCTTGCATTATTGATAATAGTGCAGTTGATCATCATACAGTATTGCGGTTTCTGTGTACAATGTTCTGCTGGTTTTGTTCACATAATTTTACTTCACATCTTATGTCTTTCCAAATGTTGTTTGTCATTTCTTATGGCACAATAGGATTCCATTACAGCCATATGCCAAAACTTGTTTAGCCATATTCCAATGGATGGATAGCCCTTCAGTTTCCAATATTTTGATAACACAAAAAAGCCTTGCTATAAATATTTTCAACCAAGTGGGTCTTTCCCCCCTAGTTTTGATGTCTTTGGGATACAAAGTAGTAGTACTGACAGGTCAAAGCATATGCACAGTTTTATGGCTTCTTGGGCATGGGAATAATTTATTCCATTGTCCATTGAAGTGGCAGAAACAAGTTCTCTGAAATGCTTACAGCTTGGTTAGACACTGAAGAAGCTAAACCATCTACTGCATCCTGGGTCATCACAGCACCAGTCTTCTTGGCTTTTGTCTTGCTGCTGGACTGGGATTGCTTTGGAAGAGAGAGCGAGATTGATAACTGTGTGAAAGGCATCATCCTAGTCATGCCATTTTAAAGTAAGAAGTAATCCCCTTTGAGTAAGAACAAGAACTACGATATCAAATTATAAACACTCACATATTATACATATTACATGGTAGAGAATTGGGGATTTGGCTGAACTTAAGAAAGGGTTGGGGGTTTTTGCAACTTTTTTTTTTTTTTTGCAATTTCTCAGTAACTGCCTGGAACTTGGAGAGCAAGTTAATGAAATGAGGTTGTTAGCAATGTGGGGAAAGGTAGAATTGTACCTAAGTAGCACTGCTTCTATGGTAGCATGAGACAATTGCTTTGTGCACCTTGATAGCTTTGAGGCAATAATAATAGTTTCTGACACTTACATAGTGTCACACATTTAGCATACCCTTACACTCTATGAATGTTCTTATTTGATCCTCAAAACAACTGGAGTGTCTAAATAGCATCAATCTTATCCTCATTTTATGGATGAAGATATTGAGTTCCAAAGAGGTAAAATGAGTTTAGAGTTTATAAGAGGTTGTCAGGATTTGAATCACAGACTTTTGACTCTAAGACCACCCTTTCCTCTCACCCCATCCACAAGCTGGTCTATGTGGGAATCAAGCCTATTTAAAATACTTTGATACATAGAATTAAAAAGATAGACACACTTTAACGAAGCTTTAGGGACTTAATTGAGATTCTTTGCAAGATTTGGTAAATCTTTTCCTTCCATTTCAGGGATAAACTAAGGTTGCAATGTCCCTTTAAGGCTATTGTGCATGTTGCCTCATACAAGCTATCAAGCATTTGAGGAGTGAGGAGAGGGAAGAGGAGGACCTCTTAAGTACAAAGCATGCCTTTTACAAGCCTGGTGTCCTAAGCCAGGCCAAGAACCCACATTATAGGCTAACCATTTTCTGTTTGACTTTCCCCTGTATGTAGCAGTTATGTTTTCAAGGATATGATTTGATCGCTAGTCTATCCAAATACATGTAACAGTAACTCATGTTATAATAGGGTGCTACTGGAATTTGCTCAGAGCCAATATGATTGAAAGAGCCAACTAAAGAAAAGTACCATTTATACCAAGAAGAGTGAGGCAGACGAGACTCAAAAATCAGAAGAAAGAGAAACAATCTTTCAGCTTTAGAATGAAAAAAGAAACAAACCATAAGCTTCAGAATTTGAAAATCCAGCCAATAGAAGGTGTTTGCTAAGTCCTGGGTGACAGTCCTACAACATCAGCCACAGTGTGTATATTTTTGTTGGCCGTTTCTAGCCCCTAAGCATCTTAGACATTTTTAATTAATCCCAACGGAGCAGAAGTGGTTAGAATTCACAGCCCAGCAGCTTTATCTGGGGCCAACAAAATGTAATCCTGAGATGGTGTGTGTATTTATTAATTGAAATTACTCCCTATCAGATTTATGAATTATGGCTTAATCTGATATCATACCCAGGCAGTTAGAGTCAACTCAAGATAAACATCCCCAAGAAGAAATACATCCATGGTTTAAGGCAAGTCTGAAAGGCAGTAAGCCCAAAGGCTACCCAAACACCTTTAATATTGAAGAATGACCAGAAGAGAAATTGCAGTTGGTCACTAAAGCTTTGGTTGAGATGTTGCCTAGCATTAGTTCAAATCCCTTCTGCCTTTCTTAGGTAGAAAACTTAAAGCCCTGGAGTTTACTTTGCTAAGTATGATTTACAAAATGGACTATATGTAGGCAGCTTTTCCAAATAGTTTATCATATGGAGAATGAATGGACAAAGAATCCTGATGAGAACTTACTGGGAATGACTCCAAAATTGTTATAGGTTGTAATTAACTAATTTCAGTGTAAATAGCTACTAAGCAAGTTTAGTTGGTTGAATTGATACCTTGAAGGCTTTTCTGGTATCCTTGCAACTTCTAGTACACCCCCCACACACACACACACGTTGTTGTGGTTATTATTTAGTTGCATCTGATTCTTTGTGAACCCATGGTCCATAGCCTGCAAGGTCCTTCTATCCCCCACACACATACAACTGAACTTTTATCTGTTTAATTTCTATTTTGTCCATGCCTACCTAGGCCTGCATTATTTTTCCTATTAGAATTTGAGCTCCTTCATGCCAGGAATTTGAATTTGAATGAACCAATGTAATAAAGACTCCTCACTAGGATATTTCACTTATGTAATCTTTTCTTCACACCAATTTATAGTGAAGTGATCAGAACCAGGAAAACAATAAATATAATGACTAGACTCATCTTCATGGTTTCCAGTTGAGCCTCAGATACTTACTAGCTATGTGATCCAGGGTAAATCACTTAACCCTGGCTGCCTTGGGTCCTCATCTGTAAAATGATCTGGGGAGGAAACTGGCAAACCACTCTAGTATCTCTACCTAAGAAAATTCTATAATAGCATCACAAAGTCAGACAATACAAAAGCACAAACTGAACAACAACAAAACAATAATGTAAAAAAAATGCTAAAATAAAACTATACTCTGGAAAAACACAAAGAAATGTTTCTCCTACCTTTAAAGAAGTTGGGGCAGAGGGAACTTACAGACATGGAGTTATTGCAATTCTTATTGGTAGTTTTTAAGTCAATGAGTTTTGCTTACTTGTTTTTCTTTATTATTAGAGAAGACCCACTCAGCTGAGGAGTAGGGGTGGGGAGTATTCATAAATGGCTGCAATATAAAAACAAAATTCAACAGTAAATTTTTAAATTTAAAATGAAAAGAGACCTTTACATGTCTTGAATATATGGATTTATTCGCTTTTCCTCTCATCCCCCTAAAATGAAAAAAAAACACCATGTAATGAATATGCTTAGTTAAATAAAACTAAAACCCACATTTACCTTATCCAAGAACATCTGTATTAGTCTAACTCTTGACTATATCACTTCTCAAGAATAGGTGGGTAAATTGCTTCATCATCACTTCTCTTAAATCATGACTAATCACTGATTGCATTGATTAGAGTTCCTAAGAGAAAGAAAATAAACAGAAACCAGAGGTTCTTCTCTGAGACACACATAGCAGTTGTTGATTTTGATTTCCTTTTTTCATTCTAAGACAATAAGAGACACCATTCCAAGGTTAATTGATTACTTTGCCTTGCAATGCTCATGGTGAGCATGAACAAATATAATAATCTAAACACTTCTGTTTCTGGCAGCCAACATGGGAGAGTAATAAACATTTTGAGTTCATTTAAACAATCACAAAAAAATCCTTCCTTGAAACAAATTTCAGAACAATAGAACCCACAAAAGACAGCAAACCAAGGTTTCAGCCAAAGAAAACACAGAAGGACTACAGGAATGAATCTTCTCTCTTTAGGGCAGGAAAGGAAAAACAATAGAACCAGTAGTATGTAGAATGACATGGTGCAAAAATATGATGTGGAACAACACCAGGTGGAGATGGCAACTAAGGGGCAGAATCCAGCTAAATTCAGTGTTTACAGTGTTTAGGGGAACCCAGAGACAATACTCCCTCCATCCTAGAAATGGTTCTGAGTTTCAATATACAGTCAAAGTCATGAAAAAATCCCCCTCAAAATAAGCAAAAGAGAAAGAAAAAATCCTGACCCTGGAAACTATTTTGCCAGCAGGGAAGATCAAAATGCAAACTTAGAAGAGAACAACAATGCCAAAATAGAAATGTGTGAAACCTGAAAGACAAATGAAAGAATGTTAATGCCAAATTGAATCCCTCAAAGAGTTCTATATGAGAATGACTAAGAAATAAAAGAAATAGAAGAAAAATTTAAGAAGAAATGAGAATTTAAAAAGGAAGTATAAAACCTCAAGCCAGGAAAGAGTTCCCTAAATATTAGAATTGGAAAAATGTAAGCTAATGACTCCATAAAACAATAGGGAAAAAATAAACAAATTCAAGAGAATGAAAAAATAGAAGGTAATCTGAACTACCTCCATGAAAAACAACTGATATGGAAAATAGATCCAGGAGAGATAACCTGAGAATTAGTGGACTGTCTGAAAGTCATGATAAAAAGAAGGAGTCTGAATATTGGAGAGCCATATTGAAATAAATTATCAGAAAAACTTCCATAATGTTCTTGAACAAGAGGGAAAAATAGAAATGTAAAGAATCCATACTCAGTCTCTTAAAAGAGATTCAAAATCTAACAATCTCAGAACTATGATAGTTAAGTTCCAAAATTTCCATGCCAAAGAGAAAATACTGTAAGTGGCCAAAATTTTTTAAATATTAGTGCCACAGTCATGATTACACAGGACCTAGCAGCTTCTAAGTCAAGGACTGAAAGGTATGGAATATGATATTCCACAAGGCAAGGGATCAAGTACTACAACCAAAAATCACCTCCCCAGTGAAACTGAGCATGATATTCCAGGGAAAGAAAGGCACATTTCATGGAATACAGGACTTCCAGGCATTCCTGAAGAAATGATTGTGGTTGAAAAGAAAATTCAATGATCAAGTTTGACACTTAAGAGAAAGATAAAAAGAAAAGAAAAAAATAAAATCTGATGGAGTTAAACTGAACACATTCCTGAATGGGAAAGTAATAACTAGGAAACTTTGACATCTATGATACAAGAGATAATTAAAGTACTTAATATACTTAAAATCAACCAAGGAAACAATGGGGTTAAACTGATGACAATACTACATAAGTTGATAACTAAGATATTTAAGATATCTATGATATTTGAACTACCTAAGATACCTAAAGTACTTGGGATACTTAAGGTACAGAAGAACTTTGTCACTATTAGGGCTGTGAATAGGAGCATACGTATATGAGGAGCATGGTGTAAGTTAATATGATGGGATGATGTCCAAAACAAAAACAAAACAAAAACCTCAAAGCAAAACAAAACAAAATCAAGAGATAAGAAAGAGGAATACATGAGGGAAAGAGTAAAGGAGAGAAAGTTGAGTGTAAATTATCTCACATAAAGAGGTGCATAAGACTCAATATAGAGGAGGAGAAGATATGGGATGGTGGGCAATGATTGAACCTTACTCTCTTTGGAATTCATTCAAAGCAGGAATGACATCTATAATCAGTTAGCTATAGAAATTTATCTTACTCTGTGAAAAGTAAAAAGGGGATAAGGAATGAAAGATGGAGAGGCAAAAAAAAAATAAAAAAAAACAAGATGAACTCAGGCAGACAATAGTCAAAAGCAAAAATGTCTCTAAACAGGGAAAGATGATGCCAAGAGGTGAAGAAGATAAGAATAAATTGGGAGGGAATAAGATGGAGGGAAACACAGTCAGAAATCATAACTGTGAATGTGAACAGGATAAAATCAATACCCATAAAATGGAAGAGGAGAGCAGAGTGGATTAAAAACCAGAA
The DNA here is from genome assembly GCF_027887165.1 of Monodelphis domestica. Classification (NCBI taxonomy): domain Eukaryota; kingdom Metazoa; phylum Chordata; class Mammalia; order Didelphimorphia; family Didelphidae; genus Monodelphis; species Monodelphis domestica. The sequence continues at coordinate 205,949,408 of NC_077233.1, read as the reverse complement.
TCCCACAATATGCTATTTACAAGAAACATTTAAAGCAAGGAGAAACACACATGAAGCAAAGGTAAAGGGTTGGAAAAAGAATCTATTATGCTTCGGCTAATATTAAAAAAAAAGTATGAGTAGTAATTATGACTTCAGAAAAAAACAAAAGTGAAAATTGATAAAAATTAAATAGATAAGGAAGAAAATTACTTCTTAATAGAAGGTAGTATTTGAATAATGAAATAATATCAATATTAAACCCATATGCACCAAATGGTATAACATCCAAACTCCTTAAGAAGTTACATGAAGTATAAGAAGAAATAGACAATAAAATTATATTAATAGGGAACATTAACTTTCTTTTCTCAGAACTGGATAAGTCAAACAAAAATAATTAAGAAATTAAAGAGGTGAATAGAATTTTACAATTTGATACAAATTTACATTTGATAAACCTTTGGAGAAAATTGAATGGAAATAGAAGAGCATAGATCTTTTTCTCAGGAGTACTTGGCACTTTCACAAACATTAATCATATAATAGGATTTAAAAGCCTCACAACCACATGTAGAAAAGAAAAAATATAAAATTAATCCTTTTCAGATCATAATGCTATAAAATTACACTCAATAAAGGGCTTCAGAAAAAAGACTAAAAACTAATTGGAAACTTAATAACTTTATCCTAAAGAATGAATGGGTCAAATGTAAAAGTTAAAATTAAATCTCAATAATAAAATGTTATATTTTAGAAGATTTATTAATGATCACTAGAAATCAAGGAATAAAGAGAATACAAAATAAAGACAACATGCCCATGTCTGAATAGCCCATTTAAACTCCCCACGCTTAGCTTACCACCATGCTGTGTACAAGCCCAAGAAAGAGAGACTGGGACCCTTCATGTCCTTGCCTAATATCCCCTGTCTACAGGAAGTATGTAATGACAGGAAGTTAGTGGGATCCTGGGAAATGTAGTTCTTTTTTTCAGGTAAACAGATTTTTAATTATACATTCCCCCTGAGATCCGTGGAAGACTGGTCTCTCCAATGGATCTTGTAAACATAACCAACTTTTAAATTACAATAATTTGGGGATAAAAGGAAAAGAGAACAAAACCAATGATTGCTAGGCACATTGACAAAAAGCCAGTTAGGGGGCAGTCCCCTTTGGCATAAGAGTATACATACAAAAGAAATGCATTCAACCCCACACAGTTCAGATCACCATATCCCAAAGTTCACTCTGCATCTTCTGGTGCAACATGTAGTCTGTGCAGGCATCTTAATGGTGCCTTCTCCAAACAGTTCACTTTCTGGATTTGGAGAGGTAGCATGTTTCTTATCCTAAAATTGTTCTCAGATATAATTTAAACTTTACATTTTAGAATAATAATACATTCTCCCATGAAGAGAGCATTGAAAAATACAGGGATAACTTAGGGATGCATGGCTGAGTTATGAGGTATATGTGAATCAATTGGCAAGAGAAATAAAAAAACATAAAAAAATCCAAATAAAAGAGAAAACAATTTGTGGATGAAATATAGGCTATCAAAGTCTTATGTGTAAAAATTTTAAGTAAAGGAAAATAAACCTATCACAGGTCATTGAATCAGGGACCAACTAAAGTAATTTCTATCCCACAAGTCTTTAGGACAAAATGCAGTAATATTTCACTTACCCATTTGCAGCCAAGACTATAGGAAGTTGCCACACTGTCATGTATTTTATATAGAGTATGTGGTACAAAGAAGATCTGCATTTAACACATGTTAAACAGCCACAAACTCGAGTCTCACACATGATTAAGTCCTTGCACTCTTTGTGCAGAATGTTATCAATTCATGTAGGATTGGTTTGGTGTCTTTGATTTTGTGCTATATTGGCATTATGCAAGTAGCTTTGTGCTTCTTTGGCACTGTGCAATGGCTCTTTTTGTATTCCCTTCTCCTGGAATCAGACAGAATCACTAAGCAAAGATCCATAAAATTATTTTAAACAATCAATGGCATCATTTTTATAGTCTAAAGCTTTTTGAGTATGCATTGACATCAGGGTAAATGTATTTTAAACTTACATTACTGCAAAATCAAACAAGTTATAGAAAATCTTCTTAATACTGGTAACATATGCTTCAAATACAAAAAGGAGAGAAAAAATAAATCTGAAGTAGTATATTGCATATGCAAGCAAAAACAATAATAAAAAGTTTTAAAATAAATAATATGTAGTTTACATCATTGACACACTGTCAGTTAAGAAAAAATAGAATACAAAGTTTTCTCACCCAAAAAATGAGAACCATTTCCTTTTTAAATTAACCACCATGAGTACAAACAATTTTCAGAATAAAATAGTAATAAAGTAGATAATTCACATTCAAAGAAGTGCCAAAGTCCCCAAAATTCACAAGAGCCAAGTTAATTACAATAGCAAATAAACCCACTATCATATTTCATATAAGTTGCTGTATGACCAAAAAAAACCCCTATAAACTGATGGATATTTTTCACAATTTTTAAAGATGTAGCAAATCTTTTAACCTTTGCAAATATATTTTTAAACAAAGTAAAACTTATTTTGGTCTAGAACAACACCAAGAAATCTAGATTGCTCTGGTGGAATTAAATTAAACAGAAGTGTTTTGCAGGAGCTCTTTTTGGCTTCCTGTTTCATATAAACACCATGGTAGGAACATTTCTTTGTTTCTCTACCTTTAATACAACATTCTTCATAATATAAATACTTTAAAAATCATCCATTCAGAAATAACTAGTTAATTAAAATTATTTCTGAAGTTCCCTTAGAATTACCATTTAAATTCTTAGCTCATTAAATTTTTCAAAGGTTGTTAGCCAGGTGTGAGTCCATCCATCACTTATATGATAATTAACAAATGCAAAATGGAAAAAAAAAGTTGTTTATGGGCTCTTACAATATTTTACAATATTTTGTTCAGTAATTATAGGGGAGAAGTAACAGAATATATCTAATAGTTAAAACACAGTAGATTAAACTGATTCAGTGTAACAGAATAGTATTGAATACATAAATATATGAACTTAAGAAAACAGAATTAAATCTTAAATCATACAATCAGCAAAATACAATAAAATATAGAGACTTTCATAAAACAATGGAAAAGGTTTAAAATTTTTATCTCCCGACTCTTTAAAGTTCCTTCTCTAACCATTTGGATTCCTTCTGTCAGAACTGTGAGATTTCCCATGGCCAGAGAGAACATGGGGTTGAGGAATCTCAAACTGGATGAATCTTAGAGACTGGGCAGGCCCAAAAGGCAAAGGGTTGTAGGGGGATTTATTTCTCCCCTGATTATCAGGCAAGATAAGTGAAAGAATCAGTGCACTCATGAATGGTAGAAGCTATTTGAAATAGGCAAGGTACTGCTCTTTCATGCTTGTAATTTACTTCCTGTTTGGAACAGTAACTTCCTTCTTCCCTCCCCCTGAGGTAAAATGCTAGTTTCCCCAGCCATGTGGAGAGGGAGTTAGGAGGCTAATCATTGCCTAAGGTAAATACACCCCAGGTTTTATCAGTTGCCTAGAGATTGGCTCCAAGAATTCCTAGCTTCTCAGGGGAAGCAATCAGCAGTTCTGCAGGATTAGCAACAGAGGTCAGGGTTGGGGTCAAGGCAGAGGCCAATTCAGGAACAGGAGTAGGAGTGGGGCCCGGAGATCAGGAGGAGGATTGCCAGAGGCAGCATTGAGGAACCTAAGAACATGAGCTCAAGCAGATTCCCCTGGCTAAAAATAGCTTAGAGAGAGACTGAGCAAAAAGTAGGAAAAGAAAAAGGCAGCAGGTTCAAAGAGAGTTCGGAGTTCTCTTGGAGTTTTTGAGGGTGGGTGGGTGAGGTGGTCAGAAAGCCTTGGAAGGAGAAACAAGGCTTAAAACATTTATCTAGGCTATCTTTAAAAATTGAGAGTTTTTCCTCTAGCTTCTGGTTGCCATCAATGTAAAGGTTAAAATTAAATCTCAATAATAAAATTTTATATTTTAGGAGATTTTTTGATGATCATTAGAAATCAAGAAATAAAGTTGATACAAAATAAAGATTATGTGTCCATGACTAATTGGTCCATTTAAAACCCCCACTCTTAGCTTACCACCACCACCATGCTGGCTGCAAGCCCAAGAAAGAGAGACCGGGACCCTTTACATCCTTGCCTAATATCCCATGTCTACAGGAAGTACATAAAATAGGTAGTCAGTGGGCTCCTGGGAAATGTAGGTTTTTTAAGGGTGACATTTTCAATTATACACAAAGAACAAATTATAGAAACAAACACCAAATTCATCAAAGAGAATAACAACAAGGAGACAACATACCAAAAATTTTGGGATGCAGTCAAAACAATACTTGAGGGAAATTTTATATCTTTAAATGTTTCAAAGAAAGAGAAAGAGCAGATTAATGAATTGGACATACAACTAAAAAAAACTAGAAAAAGGGCAAATTTAAAATCCCCATTTAAACCTCAAAGTATAAAAAATTAAAAATCAAAGATAAGATTAATAAAATTGAAAGGAAATCATTTAACTAATAAATAAGAAAAAATGCTTTTATAAAAATCCAGTAAAATAGATAACCATTGGTTAACAGAAAGAAGATAATTACCAATTACCAGTATCAAAAATGAAAAAGGCAAATTCATAATCAATGGAAAGGAAATTAAAGCAATTATTAGGAGTTATTTTTCCCAATTATATGCAAATAAATATGACAATTCTGAGAATTTATTTTTTATATACTATGTTATTCCCAGTATCAGAATTCTGTTTTTTGTCTCAGGGTCTGAATTAGAGAGGCCTCAGCTAGTTTTCTGATTTTTTTTAACCTTTGTTCTTAGGAAATCCTACAATGTTCCTCCCCACATAAAACCTGGTTAATACATGACCCCATTAACTATGGGTGTGTGGAGGAGTTGAAAGACTTAATGAACAACCTCTTCATTAAATTTTATCAATTAGAGATGTCTTAGGATGTCCAAGGGAGGGGCTATATAATGAACTCTCAAATTGGATTTATAGATCTGCCTAAAGGACCTTCTTGGTCTTTGATCATCAAGGGGGTCACTGACCTAACAATCTGTTGCTTATATACTAGCCTAATCAATAATTTGAAATTCTTACCTCAAAACCAGTCTCTTGAATATTTTAATCATAACACAATCTAAGTGAAATGGATTAATATTTTTAAAATATAAATTATCCAAATTAAGAAGAGAAAATAGAATACTTAATTTTTTAATAAGCCATTGACAAATTCTCTAAGAAAAGATCCCCAGAGCCAGATGGATTCACAAATGAATTCTACCTAACATTTAAAGAACAATTAATTCCTATACCATAAAAACTATTTGGAAAAATAGTTGAGGAAAGAACTCTAATAAATTACTTTTATAACAAAAATACAGTGTTAATACCTAAACCAGGAAGAAGAAAAAAACAGAGAAAGAAAGCTTTAGAAAACTATCCCTAATGAAAATTGATGCCAAAAAATTAGATTATAGCATAATATCCTAAGGATCATACCTCATGATCAAGTGAGTTTTATACAAGGAATTCAGGGATGGTTCAACATTAGGTAAATCATTAGCATAATTGACTATATCAATAACAAAATTAACAGAAACCATATGATTATCTCAATAGATGCAAAAAGAGCTTTTGACAAAATTCAACACTCACTGATGTCAAACAACATTGGAATAAATAGAACATTCCTTAAAACAATCTAAAACCATCAGCAAGCATTATCTTTAATGGGGATAAACTAGAAGCCTTCAAAAATAAGATCAGAGGTGAAGCCAGGATGTCCATTACCACCATTACTATTCAATATTGTACTAGAAATGTGAGCTATAGCAATAAAAGAAGAAGAAATTGAAGGAATTAGAATAGACAATGTGGAAATAAAGCTATAATTCTGTGCAGATGATATGATGGTATACTTAGGGAACCCTAGAGAATTAACTAAAAAAACTAATTGAAACAAATAACAATTTTAGCAAAGTTGTAGGAAATAAAACAAGCACATAAATCATTAACATTTCTATGTACTACCAATATAATCTAACAGCAAAAGATAGAAAGAGAAATTCATTTGAAAATAATTGTTTATAATATAAAATACCTAGGAGAGTAACTGTCAAGAGAAATCAAGGAACTATATGAATTGATAACAAAACACTTTTCACACAAATAAAGTCATACCTAAATAACTGGAAAAATAATAATTGCTCATAGATAGGCCAAGTCAATACAATAAATGACAGCCCTACCTAAATTAATTTACCTATTCAGTGCCAAACCAATTAAACTAACCCAAAATTAGTTCATAGAGGTAGAAAAAGTAATTATAAAAATTATCTGTAAGAAAAAAAGACTAAGACTATCAAGAAAATGAATGAAAAACAATATGGAGAAAAGTGGCTTAGCTGTCCTTGATTATAAAGAGCACCTAAAAACAATCTGATATTGGCTAAGAAATAAAGTAATGAATTGATGGAATAGATCAGGTACTCAACACACTAAGTAATAAATGACCATAGTAACCTAATGTGTAACAAACCCAAAGATTCAAGTTTTTGGAAGAAGGACTTACTATTCAACAAAAACTGTTGGGAGAACTGGAAAACAATATGGTAGAAACTAGGCACAGACTAATGCTTAATGCCATGTACCAAAGTAAAGTCAAAATGGATATAAGTTTTAGAAATAAAGAGGATACCACAAACAAATTAAAGCAGAATGGAATAGTTTGCCTGTCAGATCTATGGGTAAAGGAAGAATTTATGACCAAACAAGACATAGAGAACATTACAAGTTGTAAAATAGGCAACTTTGACTATGTTAAACTAAAAATAAAACCAATGCAACCAAGACTAGAAGGGAAACAACAAATTGGGGGACAATTTACAGCAAGTGTCTCTGACAGCAACCTCATTTCTCAAAAATATAGAGAACTGAGTCAATTTGTAAGAAACAAAGCATTCCCCTAATGACAAAAAGTCAAAGGATATGAATAGGCAATCCTCAGATGAATAAATTAAGAGTATCTTTAGTCATATGAAAAAATGCTCCAAATCACTATTAATTAGAGAAATGCAAATTAAAGCAACTCTGAGGTACCACCTCACCTCTGTCAAACTGAGTAATATGACATAAAAGGAGCATGATAAATGTTGAAGGGGAGGTGGAAAAATTTGAATACTAATACACTATTGGTGGGACTGTGAACTGATCCAACCATTCTAGAGAGCAATTCAGAACTATGGCTAAAATCCATAAAAACTATGCATACCCTTTGACCCAACAATATCACTACTTTGTATCCCAAAGAAATCAAAGATAAGGGGAAAGCACTTACTTGTACAAAATATAAAGCAGCTCTTTTTTGTGGTGGCAAAAAATGGGAAATTAAAGGTAGATCCATTAATTAAGGAATGGCTGAATGAATTATAGAATATAATTGTGATGGAACACTATTATATTATAAGAAATGACAAATGAGATGATCACCAAAAACTTGGAAAGACTTATATGAAGTGATGCAAAGTGAAGTGAGCATAATCAGGAGAACATTGTACATAGTAACTTCAGTAATGTGTGATGATCAATAAAGTGACTATCAGCAATGTAAGGATCCAGGAACTCATGAGGAAAAAAGCTGTCCAACTCTATAGAAGGAATTCATGAGAGTCTGAATGCAGATTGAAGCATAACATTCTTCACTTTATTTCCTTTGTAAATGTTTTTCAGTTGTAAGTGATATGTGTCTTCATAGTATTTTGAACATGGAAATATGTATAGCATGGTAACACATTTGCCATTTGTAATCATCATAGGCATGGAGCAAATGTATGGCCTTTATCATATTACCTGCCATCTTGGGGAGGAGGGAAAAGTGGAAGGGAAAGAGAGAGTACAGATCACAAAATGTCGGAAAACAATTTTTAAAAATTATATCAATGTGTAATCTAGAAAAAATTAATTAAAAATAACCATAAAGATAATTTCAGTTCATGGACCAATAAAAGTCAATATGATGAAGAGGAATTCTATTTAAAAAAAACCTTGGGGGGGCAGCTGGGTAGCTCAGTGGATTGAGAGCCAGGCCTAGAGATGGGAGGCCCTAGGTTCAAATCTTGCCTCAGACACTTCCCAGCTGTGTGACCCTGGGCAAGTCACTTGACCCCCATTGCCTAGCCCTTACCACTCTTCTGCCTTGGAGCCAATACACAGTATTGACTCTAAGACGGAAGGTAAGGGTTTAAAAAAAAAAACAAAACCTTGGAAAAATTCTTCAGGTAAATTCTGATCCCATACCTCCTTATTTGGTGACTTCAGTGTAAAGACTGTTTCTGGAAGAATAAGCAAAATATTTTGGAAATGTGTTTTTTGCCTCATTTGCCATTTGTAATCATCATAGGCATGGAGCAAAGTTATCAGCACATGTATTTTTGAGAATTAAATGCAAATACACAGCGATATGGGTTAGACTTGAATAGGAGGGAAAAGGGTCTTAGATTTCAGAAATTTCACTTTCAGTGATCCTTAGCTATTCTCTGTCACATAAACCCAAAATTCCACCTCCAAGATTCTCTTTATAGTTCTATATGGCTGTAGTTCATGGACTATCACCATCTTAGATGACTCTGAAGGGCAAGGGAAAGACAAATAGTAGGCATAAATAGGCTGCCTCATATTACTTCTGATGACTGCCATGCAAGAAGTAGTGTAAAAGATTATGAGGAACACATATGACTGGAAAGAAGGTAGGCAATTTGCAGAGCAAAATAATAGACAGCCCAAGTCTTACTTTCATTTCCATAAAATATTAAAAGACATAGAGGAAAGTCTTAAGTGTATCTTGGGAATCTTCTATAGAGGATTTATGGAGTGACTTGAATGAGAATCTCCCAGGATAGAAAGAAATGGAATAGTTATGATCTGTCCTGGTTGAGGAAGTCCCCAGGTCTCTGAGATCACAGATCAACTGAGGCATAAAAATATAGTGTTTAAAATGAAAGTGTCATTCAAATGCTAAGCATTTTCAATGCTATTTGGGACAACAGTGAATATGAAACATTTTGCAAACAGCTGGAATAGCATGAGTTTGGATTGTTTCTTCACCTCATTGGGTCTCCTCCTCCCCTGGATCATGTTTCCCACACTGTTTTGTTTCTTGCATTCACCAACCAAATATTGACCAGTATCATTTATTTAGTACCCAAAAAGGTGACAGTCAAAGGCAATTAATGACATGTGAGTGTATGTATATCTATCAAAAGCTTCTACTAAAAAGGGTTTTTTTGGTTGTTGTTGTTGTTGTTGTTGTTGTTGTTGTTGTTTTTTGGTCTGTAGAAAGTGTAATGTGTTAATCATGAGTCTGGTAACTTTACTTGATTATCATCTCTCTTCAACCTCCTCTTGACTTGTTGCTATGTCTAATTTTATCATCCCAAACTCTAATTTGTATTCTAGAGTTTACCATTCATTTCCCTCACAATAGCCCTTTGAGGTAGCTAGTACAAGTGTTATGATTTAGAGATAAGGAACTGGAGATCCATAGACATTGTCCAAGGTGGCATAAGGGAGGACTTGGAGTTAGAAGATGGCTTCAGGATACAGGTATATCAGACATATCTGGTGATAGAGTGGGTAGATGGATGACTTTGTAGATTAATGAATCCAGACCTCCTTCCCACCCCTCTGTACAAATGGAGAACCTAAAAGAGGGAGAAGTATCTGGAAAATGACAGAGGGTGTCAAGAGTCCTCAGAATCTCTAATCAGATCGCTCTCAAATAATATATATTGTTCAGTGGTTGGAAATACTGTCAGATGAAAATAATGTGACCTACCCCCTCTTACTTCTCCAGGCAAAATGATGACTTCATAGAAGAAAAAACAAACTTTACTCCACAGTTGCATTCAAACTGAGGAGAGCAGAGCCAACTTGAGAAGAATAATCACACCAGTTCTACTAAGATCAAAAGCAAAGGGAACAGGAATAATGATTCAATTGGTAAGGGAATTTATGACATGGAATGCACCTCCAAATTTCCAGAAAGATTGGGGGTTGGGAATAAGAAATGTGAGAGATTTGGCTACTAAAAATACTCTTGCCACTAGAGGGAGATCTATTTCAGAAATCATGCTCTGATACTAAAAATAGTTCTATCTAATAATTTAAATTGTTTTTTTTTTTAATATTAGCCATATTGAAAAAGAAGACACAAATGAAATAAAACAACAGAAACATGGTAAGGTTTAAAAGTCTGTTTCAAACTGCATTCATCAATTCTCTCTTTGGAGATGGATAACATTTTTCATTGTGGGTCCTTTGAAATTGTCTTGGATCATTCCTTTGACTGAGTAGCTAAGTCTGTCACAGTTGATCCTCTTATAATTTGCTCTTACTGTGTATAATGTTCTCCTGGTTCAGCTCACTTCACTTTGCATAAGTGTATATGCCTTCCCAGATTTTTTGGAAACCATTCCCTTCATCATTTCTTACAGCAGAATAGTATTCCATTCCAATCATATACCACAACTTGTTCAGTCATTTTCCAATTGATGATCATCCCCTCAATTTTCAATTCTTTCCTGCCACAAAAAGCTGCTATAAAATATTCTTGTACATATAGGCTATTTTCCCTTCCTTTTGATATCTTTTGGGATACAAACTTTAGTAGTTGTACTTCTGCTCACAGGGTAGGCACTATAGTTTGTGGGCATAGTTTCAAATCGTTCGCCAGAATGGTTGGACTAATTCACAATTCCAACAACAGTACATTAGTCCCAATACTGTCCCAATTTTTTGTATTTCCAGCATTTGTCATTTTCCTTTACTGTCATGTTAGCCAATCTGATTGGTATGAGGTGGTATCACAGAGCTGTTTTAATTTGCATTTCTCTTATCAAAAGTGATTTAGAACATTTTTTTCTTTTGAAAATTGCATTTTCATACCCTTTGACCATTTGTCAACTGAGGAATGGTTTATATGTTTATAAATTTGTCTTCTTGCCTTATATATTTGAGAAATGAGGCCTTTATCAGAGAAATTTGCCACAAAATTTTCCCCCTGTGCCCTGTTATCTTTCTAATTTTAGCTGCAATGGGTTTGTTTGTGAAAAAAAAGTTTTTAATTTGATGTAATAAATTAAAAAGCCTTTTTGGGTCTCTTGTTTGGACACAGACTCTTCCCTTATCCACAGGTATGTTTTGCTATGCTCCCCTAATTTACTTGTGCTATCACCTACCCTCTCTAAGTCATTTATCCCTTTTGATCATATCTTGCTAAATGATGTGAGATGTTGTTTTATGCCTAGTTTCTTTCAAACTGTTTTCCAGTTTTCCCCAGCAATTTTTGTCAAATGTTGATGTTTTTTACCTCAAAATGGGTTTGTCAACACTAGATTATTATGGTCTTTTACTATTGTGTCTGATATACCCAATCTATTCCATTGATCCACCATTCTTAGCCAATATCAGATTGTTTTGATGATTATCACTTTGAAATATAGTTTGAAATCTGGAACTGCTAGTCTGCCTTAGCCCTATTTAATAAAAGAAAGATTTGTAAAATGTATTACAATTAGGAGTCTGGACACGAAAGAGTTAAGGATGACCTTTTATCAGTCTTTAAATGAAGCTGTTTAAGAAAATCCCTTTTAAGTTATAGGAGACACTTTACTGAAAGTAGATTTTAGACAAACTCCATTTCTTAAATAAAGAAGAAATTATTTCAAACTGTTCTTGTCTGAAAGGCATATAAAAGAAAACTTAGGAAGAAATTGGTCACAGCATAAAAAGGAATTAAGGAGCTAAAAGTCTCAAAATACGACCTCCCCCCCATATTATTAGCAATATCTTTGTCACCATAGGAACAAATAATTCACATTTAGGGGATAATAACTCAGATTTCTAAAGAACTTAAAGGATTACAAAAGTATTGTATCACAACACTGCCCACATCTTCTATGTCCAACTATGTCCATGGTTGTTTGCATGCCGTTCCTCTCTCCTCGTTAGAATGTAAATTCCTTCAGGTCAGGGACTGATTTTGTTTTGTTTTGTTTTGTTGTCTCTCTTTGTGATCCAAGCTCAGTACTGGGGATAGTACTTAATGCATAGTAAAGTTAATAAATGCTTTTTCAGTGACTGAGTGACTGACAACAACTCAAGTAGGTTGAAAGGAAAACTATCCTCACTGGAATTTAGGAAGGATCGCTAAAAGTATGAAATTCCCTGCCCAAACTTCAATCCATCGCTGGCTTGGTAGTTAAATTCTAGAGAGATATCAGCGCATGGAAGTTATTCATGGGATCAAGGAAATATTCATGAAGTAGCAAACTACTTTGTGCCAAGTATCATGCTGAAGTCCTAGAGCTATAAAGAGAAAAGTGAATTATTTGCCCATCCTCAAGGAGTACATAGTCATAGCATGTCTCTCTCTATTTTTTATATTTAGCACTTAATATATTTAATGTCAATATTTAATATATAATACATATATATATACATATATATATATATATATATATATTAGCATATGGGTGCATGCCTAGCGGGAGTGGTAGAGTTAGCTCCAACCTGACCTGCTCCTGAGTTGATGTAACCACAAAAAGGGGTCAATAAGAGAGTCAGCAAGGTTGTGTTAAACACAGCGTAAGCCAAGTCTATGTCCTGTTATCCCTTTACAGAATGTGAAGCAGCTTGCCTTTGGCTGGCTGAAGATTGACCTTTCCACTGAGGACTTTTAAGATACTAAAATGACCAGCCCTAAGGAGGAGTACAGATAATGTGTCCAGGAAACAAAGACACCACATCCAACAGGGAGAAAAGAGAATGTTAAAAAACAGTCAGAGCAGGAAGGACAATGATTCTTGAAAACAGGAGAGAGTCAATTGTGGTTTCAAGGGAGAATTAGTCATGGCAACTGGAAGCTGAGCTGTGAAGAGGGGTAGGACCCAGAAATCTAGTGCAGAGGCTTCCTCAGCAAAGATATTATGCCCAGAGAGCCACAACAAAGAGTACGCCATAAGAGAGAGGCCATTAGGGCCCTAGGTAAGATAGACAGGAGTTGTCTTCACCATGTGTGTTCTCTGTAAGGGTGCCTCATTATCAGTGCACTCTAAATGCATGCCCTCTTTTTTCACTAATGCCACACATATTTGTGGGACACTGTGTCTCAAGTTTATAGGGGGAATATTGTACAGGTCTTATCATCACTTTGTTATCTTTATAAATGTCTTTTCTTTGCATTAATTTTGTCTCCTGGCTGACTGTTAAAGTTTAATACACCAGTGGGGACTCATGAACTAATCCTTGGGGCATCCATCTTCTAAATATGTGAGTGCTAAATTGAAAAGGTAGCAGTCAGAGTGGATGCTACACTAAGGAGGTTTCCTTGGAGAAATTTTCAGGAACTTTTCTAGCTGTGTTCTCTTCCTGGGACTCTCTTTGTATATCCTAAATTTCTAACAACAGTAACAACAACCCTAATTTTTTCTCTTTTATTTCCAACAGTAAATGAACAATCACTTTTCTGGTGGGCTTCCTTTGCAAGACAGATCAGCTTCTTTGAAATAACTTTTTCAAGATTGAATACTAATATCTTAATTACTAAATGACTTAATTACAAATACCTTTTTTGTATTACTGTAGTTATTATGAATATGGAAGTAGATATGAGCAGAATGGATGGTAAATCCTTTGAATGCTGGAGGCTACTGGCATGTCTAGAGCACAAGGGGTGAGTGGATGAGGAGAATAGAGTTCATTAATGTTGTGGTTTTTTTGTTTGTTTATTTACCTTCGTTTTGAGGAGACCTGAACTCAGGACTTCATTATGAGTTTATTTATAATCTCTAGAAAGTATCATCATTCAAATCACTGTCCAACATTCCCAAGACAAATTCATTTCAGGCTGGGCATGGATAGGTTCCATTTAGCTATAATGTGGCCTCTAAGCCAGTTTTCTAGATGGAGGATGGAATCACTCCTCAACTCATATTTGCTACACTGGATGTTTTCCATTTGTACCATATGTGAAAGTGTGCCATGTTTTTTGTAGAACATATTTGGTATATACATAATTCTTGTCATCAAATAACACCAAGGTAGAAAATTATGGAGAAGCTCTTACTCATAAATTGTTTTTCATTTATGCCTGGCATCAGATAACAAATGGAGAAGGTCTTAGTGCCACTTACTGGTGGAAATAAGAATTTCTCATTAATGCCAATATTAGAATGATGGGAAACACTATATACTCTTTGAGAGGATACTAAGAATGGGATTACAGGTTTCAGAATCCAAAGATATGTTATAGCTCAACCAACACAAACCTCTAATTTAACAGAATAGAAAGCTGAAGTCTAGAGAGATCAAGTGACTTGCCTGATGTACTCAAGAATCTTTAGTGACTTCCCATCACCTCTAGGATAAAACATGCAATCCTTTGATTAACATTTAAAACCTACGACCAAGCTATCTTTCCAGATTGACTTCATGCTATTCCCCTGCATGTATTCTATATTCCAGTCAAACTAATCTATTTGCCAGTCCATATTCATGGCAATTCCATTTCCCACTTCCACACCTTTGCATAAACTATTTGCTATTCCTTCCCATCCCTTCTTTTTATAAATCTTTTTTTTCTTTCAGTATTCAGCTTAAGTAACACATCCTTTTTTCACAAAACTTTTTCTAGTTTTCTAAATTGTTATGAATTATTTTGTATCTACTTTGCACATGCACATTGATTCATTCTAGTAGAATGTAAGCACCTTGAAGACAGGGATTATCTAGTTTTCCTTTGTATCTCCTATACTTAATACAGCCTTAGCACAGAGTAGGTTCTAATTTTATTCTTGTTATAGTTGCCAGAGTTTGCACTGAAAATAAGAAGCAAGTCTGGGACTTAAAACCAGATCACTGGGTTCCAAATCCAGTGTTCTTTCTGATAGTGTGCTTCCTCAATACTTGTTCCTATATGACAGAATATTTTAAGAAAGTAATGCCTATTCTGTATAATGAATTGTACTGGGGGGGAGAGAAAAAAGAGTAGAAATAAACAGTTTTAATTTTCTCCTCTGTAAGGTAAGTGAAGTGGCATTGATGTTTCCTAAGATTTCTTCCAAATATGCTGCCATCCTCCCTATTGCCACTGCATATATTATATACATATGTGTAAAATGTATATATATATGTATACACATATATATAAAATATATGAATATATACATACACACACACACATAAATCCTGAATGTCTATCTTAAAATTGATGTCAAGTATTGGTTCCAAGGCAGAGGAGTAGTAAGGGCTAAGCAATTGGGTAAAGTGACTTGTCCAGGGTCACAGTGCTAGGAAGTTCCTGAGGCCAGATTTGAACCCAGGAGCTCCTGTATCTAGACTTGGCTCTTTATTCACTAAGATGCTTAATTGTGCCCTGCCCCTGCTATATTTTAAAAGCATACCCACTTTTCAAAATGACCAAGATTGATTACATCTCCTTAGTTTCTATGAGGTATTCAAATTTCTAGTGGAAACTAGCAAATAGGTTTTGAGGTTCACAAATTTATCAGTCTCAATGTGATTTCCTAAATTTCCATTTTTCCCTTCCCTACCTCAAACTTCCATTATTTTATTGGAATGTTTAATTGCAGACATGGCTTGTGTCACACTCATTTTTGGATCATCCATGACATCCACCCATCATGGTGTCTTGAGTATAGTAGGTTCTCAATAAATGTTGCTAAATGAATGAATCTTTTTTTTTGTTTGTTTAACATTGCATTTGGCTATGTTTCCTACCATTTGGATCCTAATTCTCTTTAACTTTAACTCAATTGTCATAAATTTTAATAGTCTCTCTACCTTTTGTTCCCAATTTTCTTCCTCTCCCTTCTTGTTCTTAGAACTTTTGACTGAAGCCACTAGAGGGTGACATGTTAACACAGAGATGAAAAAGATAGTGCCAGTTTATTCCTAAGAAATCAGATTAGAAGGGGAAACACACACACAAACACACACACACACACATGTATTTCCTTAATATAATGACAGGTAGACTGAAACAGATGAAAAATGTTGAACCGGAATTCTGGCGACTATCACTGGTCTATAACAATCAAGATACCTTAATGATCTCAGTTTCTCTATCTGTAGAATGGGAATGTACATAGAAAGAATTATGAAAATGAAGAGAGAAAAATGTACAGAAACCCAACTCTAGTCTTTATCACCTGCAAAACCCTAGAAAAAAAGGCATTTAATTGATCCTGGCTTGAATTTTTCATCTGCAAAATTAGAGATTGGATCAGGAGTTCTTAACTTGGGGTTTGCGAACTTTAAAAAATTGTCATTAAGTATATGTTAATTTAGTTGGTTTCCTTTTTAGTCCTATCTATCCAAAATATTATTCTGAGAAACAGTCAATGAATGGTCAAAAAAGACCAATGCATAATACCAAACAAGGTTAAAAGCCCAGACTAGATGATTTCTTAGGTTAATTCTAATCCTAAATTGATGATCCTGTTATACTCAGATTTGTTCTTTCATTCCAGTTAGGACGTGCTGGATTTTGATGAGGGAACATATAAGCATCACCTTTCCTACACAAGAAAACAACGCAATCCCCCCCAACTATCTTAATGAATATTCAGGTAATTTAGAATATCAATATAAATAAAGCAGAATTAACTAAGAAACAAATCTTAATACTGTAATATCCCCATTAGCAAATTTTCTAGGAATGAAACTCCTTTACACAATCAGTCATTCAGAAAGTAAGCCCTTCAAAAAGTATACTCATAAATCATAAAACCAAGAAAGTCTCCAAAAATCATGCAAAGCAAGACTCTTACAGCTGGGTGGCAAAAATACTTCCTAGCTGAGCTGAGTACAGGAATGTAGTACTAATGGAACCTCAGAAATAGTTATGGGACACAGATACATGGAGGCAACAGTAGTGGGAAGAGGTATGAATTCCAGCTGAAATTTTTTCTATTTGAGCAACATTGGGTAAGCATCCACTTTATGGCAAATTAAAAGCTTAGGGGAAGATCTCCATTGTGCTGTGTAGAATATTTTTGGTAGGATTTGGGGACAATTTTTAGGGTATAGATAAAATTTTAATGGTATTGAGTCGTGAATTCTGACTGTGTGAGAGGATAAAGGAATATAAAGTTTTGAAATAAAATTTTAGACTTTATTATTCCCCCCCTAAAAGGAAACCCAAAATGAATAACTCCCAATGCATATGTCTACTGTCAAACTTCTAAAAAAAGTTAATAAGAGTTATTTACACATATATTAAGAGCATTTTGGAAGATTTGAAGAGGGAAAATTAGGCACATTTTTGCAAATGATTAAACCTTTAGAGTAGAAAGTTGTAGGGGACATAACATCCCATTCTACATATTTGTTTGTTGACTCTTCATTTTAAAAAATATTTTTTTCAGATTTATATAGAAACACTTTTTGACAATTATTTTCTGACATTTTAGTTTTTAGATTTTCTCCCTCCCTACTTCCTCCTGCCTCCTTGAAGTGGTAAATAGTCTGATGTAGCTTATACCAGTGCTTTTATGGAATACATATTTTTATATTGTTCACATTATGACAGAAAACATATTACACATACAATAAAATACTCACAAAGGAAATAAAGTAGAAGATGACATGTTTTGATTTGCAATCAGACTCGGTTGCTTTTTTGGTTGTAGATAGTATTTTTCATTATGGATCCCTTTGGGATATCTTGAGAATTTGCTTTGCTGAAAATAGTTTAGTCCTACATAGTTGATCATTGCGTAATGTATCTGTTACTATATACATTGTTCTCCCTGGTTCTCAATCACTTCACTTAGGTCTTTCCAGGTTTTTCTGAACTCATCCTATTCATGACTTTTTATAATGCAACAATATTCCATGACTTGTTTATCCATTCACAAATGATAGTCAATACCTTAGTTTCCAATTCTTTGCCACTACAAAAAGAGCTGCTAAAAATATTTTTCTACAAGTAGATCCTTTTCCCTTATCTTTTGGGTACAGACCCAGTAATGGTATTGCAGATTCAAGTAGTATGCATAGTTTTATGGCTCTTCAATCCTGGTTCCATATTGCTCTTCAGAGTGGTTGTATCAGTCCACAATTCTACCAGCATTGTATTAGTTTCCCAGTTTTCCCACATTGCCTCAAAACTTTATCATTTTCCTTTTTGATCATATTAGCCAATCTGTTAAGTGCGTGATGTGGTATTTCAGAGTTGTTTTAATTTGCATTTCTCTTTCAATTACTTTTTCTGCTTTTTATTGCTATAATTAGCATTTCTAATACAATATTAAAAATAGTGATGATAATGGGTATCCTTGCTTCACCCCTGATCTTATTAGGAATTCTTCTAGTTTATCTTCATTGCAGGTAATGCTTGATGATTTAGGTAGATGCCATTTATCATTTTAAAGAAAGCTCCATTTATTTCAATATTTTTAAAGTATGTATTGTGTTTTGTCAAAAGCTTTCTCTGCATCTATATTTATCTCTCTCTCTCTCTCTCTCTCTCTATATATATATATATATATATATATATATATATACATCTATACAGATGCATCTGCATCTATAATATCAATTATATTGATAGTTTTCCTAATACTAAACCAGTCCTGCATTCCTGGTATAAAGTTCATCTGATTATGGTGTATGATCCTAATATTATAATGCTCTTGCTAGTATTTTATTTTTTAAAAATAGCTGCAATGTTCATTAGGGAGACTGGTCTAGAGATATCTTTCTCTGTCTTTTTCTCTTCTTGATTTAGTTATTGACATCATATTTGTGTCATTAAACAAGAATTTAGAAAGATCCCTTCTTCCCCTGTTTTTCCAAACAGTTTATGTGGCATTTGAGTTAGCTGTTTTTAGAATGTTTTGTAGATTTAGCTTGTGAATCCATCTTCCATGGGTACTTTTTCTTAAATAAGTCTTTGTTTTTTTCAACTTCTTTTGCTGATAGGGTTGCTTAAATATGTTCTTTCTTCTTTTATTAATCTGGGTAGTTTATATTTTTGCAAATATTCATCTCTTTCACTTGGATTATCAGATTTATTGGTATATAGTTGGGCAAAATAATACCAAAGAATTGCTTTAATTTCTTCATTAGTTGAGATTTTGACTTTTTCATTTTTAACTTGATTTTTTCATGATATTGATAGTCTGATAATTTTGATGATTTGGTTTTCTTTTTTTTAACTAAACTAACCAATGGTTTGTCTATTTTAATTATTTTTAATAAACCAGCCCTTTGTTTTTTATCAGTTTGATAATTTTCTTGCTTTCAATTTTATGACTCTCTCTCCCTTGATTTTCAGGATTCCCATTTTGGTGTTTAATTGGGTATTTTTAACTTGTTCTTTTTCTAGTTTTCTTTTTTTTTTTAGTTGTATGTCCAATTCATTGATCTCCTCTTTCTCTATTTTATTTATATAAGCATTTAGAGCAGCAGTTCTCAATCTGTGGGTCGTGACCCCGGTGGGGGTCGAATGACCAAAACACAGGGGTTTCCTAAAGCCATCGGAAAATACATATTTCCCATGGCTTTAGCCACTGAGAAATCGCTCTACTTTACAGCAAGATCTCAGAAAGAACAGAGATCCTGCTGCCCTCACATTGTACTAATATTAGTTACCTATTAGCAGCCCTCCCCCTGTGAGGGGCAATGGATTTACCCTGTTGCCTGGAGACCGGAATCAAACAGAGACCCAGAGAGAGCACCCAGGCGCTGGCTCCGGAGGGGTTAAGAACGAGTCCTGGAGCGGATAACTCCTGGAACAGATAACAGAGCCAAGTAACCCTAGTAAAGTAAAGCCACAGCTTGAGCTGGAGGGAGATGACAGTAAGAAGAAGGCAGCATCTGCAGACCCCCTCCCCAGGCAGGACTTACCTCCTGCCCCAGCACTCAGGCTTCCTTCTGCTGGATTAATATTTCTCAACGTATAATTAAATATAGTTTTTGTGATTAATCACTATGTTTAAATTATGTTTGATTTATAGCAATGAGAATACATAATACATATCAGGTATTTATATTCCTAATCATAACTGTAACAAAATTATAGTTTTGAAGTAGCCACCAAAATAATTTTTTGGTTTGGGGTCACCGCAACATGAGGAACTGTATTGCACAGTCACAGCATTAGAAAGGTTGAGAACCACTGATTTAGAGATATAAATTTCCCCCTAAATATAGCTTTGGCTGCATCCCATAAATTTTGGTATGTTGTCTACTCATTGTCATTTTCTTGAATGAAACTGTTGATTGTTTACTATGACTTGTTTTTTGACCCATTTGTTCTTTTGGATAAGATTATTTAGTTTCCAAATGATTTTTTTTTGTCTTTCTGATGCCCTTTTTCAAGTGCAATTTTGATTATATTATGTTCTGAAAAGTATATGTTTAATATTTCTGCTTTTCTATATTTGATTGTGAGGTTTCTATGCCATTTTATATGTTCAATTTTTGTAAATTAGTTATTTACTTTTGATAAAAAGGTGTATTCCTTTCTATTCCCTTTTATTTTTCTCCAGAAGTCTATCATAACAAAATTTTCTAAAGTTCTAATTACTTCCTTAACTTCTTTATTGTTTATTTTTTGGCTAAATTTTTCCTAGTTTTCATAGGGGAAGATTGAAGTTCCCCATTGGTATCATTTTGCTGTCTATTTCATACTGTAACTCATGTAATTTCTCCCTTAGTAATCAGGATTCTATGTCACATGGTGAATATATTTAATATTATTAACATTTCATTGTCTATGGTACCTCTTATCAATATGTAATTTCCTTCATTATCTCTTTTGAGTGGACCAGTTTTTATTTTTGCTTTATCTGAGATCATGTTTGGTTAACCTGCTTTTTTTTTTAAACTTTAGTTGAAGCATAGTAGATTCTGCTCTCACCCCTTACTTTTCCTCTGTGTGTCTCCTTATTTTAAGTGTATTTCTTGTAGGCATAATATTGTGGGATTCTGGATTTTAATCCACTCTTCTATCTTTTTCCTTTTTATGGTTGAGTTCATCTCCTTCACATTTGTAGCTATGATTATCAATCATATGTTTCCACCTAACTGATTTTCCTCCTGTTTATTCTTCTTTCTCCTTTTTGCCTTTCTTTGTTAACAAATTTTTATTTTTGATCACCACATCCCCCATTTTGCTCTCTTTATTGGTGATCCCTCCTTCCCTTAATCTCCCCTTTCAAGTTAAGATAGCTTTCTCTAGCTGACTGAGTGTAGGCGTTATTCCCACTTTGGGTTAATTCTAATGTGAATAAGGTTCAAGTATAGACTGCCACAAACCTCCTCTGCTCCATCTTTTTCTTCACTGTATTGTATCTTATGCACCTCTTCATGCAAGATTATTTACTCCTTTCTACATCTCCATTTCTCTTCTCCCTTTGTGTTCCTCTTTCCTATTCCTTGATGCTTTTTGGATACCAGACCATTCTATTTAGTTTCCTTTCTTCCTTCTTTCTATGTATACTCCTTTTCATTGCTTTAATAGTAATAAAGATCTTAAGTATCTCAATTACTTTAGGTATCTTGCATACTTTAAGTATCTCAATTAAAATAGACAGCTAAAGTATTTCAATTATCACCTTTCCAGGCATGGATGTATTCAATTCAATCTTGTTGAAATCCTTGATGAAAGTCATCACTTTACCTTTTCATGCTTTTTTTGAGTGTCAAAGTTGCTTACTGAATTTTCTTTTCTACTCTGTTTTTTTGGTTAGGAAATTATAAAATCCATGTATTTTGTGAAATATCAATTCTTTTCTCTAGAGAATTATACTAAGTTTTGCTGGGTATGTAATTCTTGGTTGTAGTCCTAGGTCCTTTTCCTTTTGGGATATCATACATTTTCTATGCCTTAATGTAGAAGATGCTAAATCCTGTGTAATCCTCACTGTGGCTACTGTGATATTTGAATTATTTATTTCTGGTGGCTTATAGTACTTTTTCCTCAGTTCTGGAATTTGACAATAGTCCTGGAGCATTATGTTTTGGGGTCTCTTTGAGAAGATTATCAGTGAATCCTCTCATTTTCTATTTTCTCCCTCTTGTTCAAAGGATATCAAAGCAGTTTTCCCTGTTGATTTCTTGTAATGTGATATAATATGCAGACTCTTTTTTTGATCATGACTTTCAGATATTCCAATGATAGTTGGATTTTCTCTTCTGGATCTATTTTCCAGATTATCTATTTTTTTCAGTGAGGTATTTTAGATTTTCCTCTTTTAAATTCTTTACATTTCATTCTTTTGATTTTCTCTTACTTTTCCTAATATCTTATGGATTCATTACCTTCTATTTGCCCAATTCTATTTTTTAGGACGTTATTTTCTTCCTTGAATTTTCAGTTTCATTTTCAATTCAACTAATCCTACTCCTTAAACACTTCAGTGTTTTGTTTTGGTTTTGCCTCCATTTCCATTTTATACATTCTATTCTTTAGAAAGCTCTTTTCTTCAGTGTGTTTTTGTGCTTCCATTTTATTTTGGTCAAGTTTATATTTTAGAGAGTGGATTTATTCAGTAAATTTTTTCTCAGGTTGTTAATCATTTTTGTGTCAATTCTTTTATATGATTTTTAGACTTGCCTATTTTTCAATTTTTTTTCAGGGGTTCTTCTGGGGCCCAACATCCTTTCACACTTTCCTTTGGGGCTTCACATGTTTTCTTTTTTCTGTTGTCCTGGTTGTTCTCATCTGGGTTCATATTTTGAATTTTGCTGTCTTTCAAATAACTTTCTAAGGTCAGGTTTTCCTTTGTCTTTTGCTAATTTTTAAGTTATTTTTTTCCTGTTAGCATATCTATAAGTTTAGGGTTTTTTTCTCTGTTCCTGGAATAGAAAGAACACTGTTTCAAGCTTGCAGAGTTCTCCTTTCTGTTACTTGAGGTTGATCTGGCTGTTTTTGTTTCCCATAATGTATCTGTTGAGGGTATGGTCCTGCTAGCTTGCTATGGGAAGTTTTGTAGCTCTTTTGTCCAGCTAGATTTAGCTCCCCATGTTACCAATTTCCCTATTGTTTCATGGGCTAGGCTGCTTCCCTCCTCCTCATTACTCTGCTGCTTCCCTGTTCCTGCTAAGTGTCTTGGGCTAGGCAGGTCCCCTGACCTGGGCTCTGATCCTTTGGGCACTCTGCTGATTCAGTGTCTGAGGTCATGTGGAAGTGCATTGGCCTTCTGTCTGTTCTGCATTTGCAAACCACATAGAATGATTCAGGCATGGATGATCAAAAGAGTGCTATTGCTTTTCTGCCTCAGGTGTTCTGCTACTATGCTGGAGTGCACATTTTCCATCCCTAGCCTTAGGCAAGTGAATTAGATTGAGCTGGTCCCCTAACCTATCCTCTTTGGCTTCTATACCTGTGTCAGGTGACTCAGGTTGGAATCATTCCCATTCTGCAACTTTCTTCTGATGTAGTAGTAGCATATTGGGCTGGTTTGAGTTTTGTCAGTTCCCATAGACCAGGGATGGAGAACCTATAGTATGTGTACCAAAGATGGCATGCAGAGTGCTCTCTATGGGCACATGGACCATCCTCTCCCCCAATCCCTGTCCCCGATAGTTTGTTAATAGAAAGGCCTTGGGCAGAACTGCTCTCTTCCCCCTCTCCACTGTTCTGGATGATATTTTTTCACATCACCCTCCCCTCTGCCCAGCAGCCCAATGGGAGAGCTTCCCCCCTCTCCTGTCTGGAATAAAGGGGGTAGGATGTGGTGTGGCACTCAGTCTCTGTGGGGCAGGTCTGGTACTCCATCTCTAAAAGTCTTGCCATCACTGCCATAGATGTTCTGCTGCCTAGGCTACTCTCTCTTCTTACCTCAATAAGATGTGTTTCTCCTTCTTTCCTCTGTTTTGAGGCAATTTGTTTTCTGTGTGTGTGTGTGTGTGTGTGTGTGTGTGTGTGTGTGTGTGTGTGTGTGTTATTCCTGTTCCTCTTAGAATTAATAGAGGAAGTGTGGTATAGTAGAAGAACACTGACTCTGGAGTCTAAAGACTTTGATTCGAATCTTGTCTCTGGCATTTAGTACTTTGACTTTGGAGAATTAATTTAACCCCAATGGTCCTAAATGATTCATCTTAAATATTAGGGGTTTTTGTCTAGATAGTCTCTGAGATCCCTTCTTGCTTTAGAGATATAATTTTATGATGTAACATATTAAAAGGAATGAAAAGTAATCAATGTTAATGATCTTTTTCTTCACATTTTATTGAACCTGAAAATTCTAATCCCATGTATTATAAAAGTCACTTGGAGTTCTCAGTATAGTTTTGGGGAAATCACGTAATCCTTATAGAATTTAGTATTGGGTGAGACATTGGAGACAATCCAGTCTAATCTTCATTGTTATTTGTTGTTGTTTATCCTTCATTTTCGAATGGGACCCATTGCATCATGAGGGTAATGTCTTGACTTAAATTAAATTAAATTAGGTAAATTAGACCTAAGTGAGGTATAGTTGCGCAAAATTGTTAGCCTCACTCTCTCTTCCAGAGTCATTGAAGTCTAGTGGCAAGACAAGCCAAGATGACTGGGGAAGGTCCAGTATGCAATGGATGACTTTGGCTTCTTCAATGTTTTACCAAGCTCTAAGTGCTTCAGAACACCTTCTTTAGTCACCTTCATGGCCATTGGAACAAAAAGTTCTCATTCACTCATTCCATTTGGAGAAGTCATCCTTACTACTGAGGAACTGAGGCCAAGTGAACTATAATTACTTCAAATTCAGGTCTCAAGGCTCTGACTCCAAGATTAGTACTTTCCTATAACAACATTCTGTCCATTCTGAGACAGAATAGCCATGTTTTAGCACAGAAGCAATGCTATTCATAAAAAAAATACTCAGAACTATTTGGTGAATATTATTGTAATGATGATCATTGCAAAATTATATTATTATCTAAGGTTTTCCTAGTATTTGTCTCACACCAGCCCCTGAAGAAAGTAGTGCAAGTGTAATTCCTATTTTAGAGTCAGTAAAATTGATGTTCTCTGATAAGTGAAACAGATTGCCGAAGGACATGGTAAGTGTCTGAGACAGGATTCAACAAATCTCAATAGGTTGTGAACTCTGTAACATGTTTGTTTCAATGAATGGGTAGCTGAGGAATGATAATATCTTGGTTTTTCAGCAGCCTAAGTTGTTTTCTTTGTTCTAATATCCAGACCATGGGTATACTGTGGGAAGGGTGCCGTTAACCTCAATTACATTTCACGGGCTTTATCTTACTCCGTGGTTCCTGGTGACTCTGAAATGAGTGGAGAGCAGGAATCAACAGGGGGATTTGACTTGGTATTAGTGTCAAATCCCCACAGTATTTGGAGGAAAGAGACATGTCTGAGGCAAGAGTCTGACAATTCTGTGTGAAATAACACTGGCTTTTCCCCTTGAAAATTCATGTAACTCCCAGTAAGCCATTAGACTGATTTAAATCTCTAAGTTGGAAGAGACCCCAGAGGTCAACTAATCCAACCTTCAGATGAACTTCAATTGCCTTTACCATACTCCAGACAAGGCAGCCCATTCTGATTCGGTACATTTCTTATTCAGGAGCTGGGGCAGGGTTCTCAGATGTAGACAAATTACTGCCTCTCTGTAATTACTTCCCATTGTTATGAATCCTTTACATAGAAGCCAAGTGAATGAAATATATTTTCTTCTTCCACATGACAGACCTAAAAATAGTTGCATCATACCTGCAACTAATCTTCTCCAAGGTATGTGTCCTTGGTTTCTTCAACTGACACTGCCATCAAAAGACAGTTTTAAGCTTCCTCACCATTGCTACTATCCTCATCGGATACACTCCACTTTTCCAAAATCTTTTCATTTGAAGATCTGTAATTAGGAGAGGGTGATAAAGGCTTTGTCATAGGCCACCAAAGTTAGAGTGTACAAACATTGTCAGTAATGATATTAAAAGATTATACAATTTTGAAATTGATCTTCCATTTTATTTGTACTTGCATTCCATCTGTAATATAGAAACAACTGAGCATTGCAGCAGATTAGCAAGAAATATTGAAATAAAAAGTTAAGATGGTGTGTGCTTCATGCTCAGTCTGTATACCAGATGAGCTACCTTAGCTTTGTCCCATCCAGATGTAGCTACCCTATTGGTGGTCTTCTACCCCAAAGTGGTGTTCTGGTGTCTTGATCTGCCTCCTAAGGTATATTGACCTTTAATTTCAGAACCTCATGTGGAAATGTGTGTCTGTCCTACTGCTCAACTGAATTCATACTTCTTGCCTTTTTTTGTCATTTTCATATCATGAACTACGAAATTGATTTTGGGGTATATTTCCATTTCATGTTGTTTTCACAGTTACCAAAATTTCTAGTTGTAGATTCATCAGTTTGTGTGGGTTTTTGAGCATGGGTGTGTGTATATGTGTGTGTGCATGTGTGTGTGTGTGTGTGTGTGTGTGTGTGAGGAAAATTATATAGGACTGCTAATAAATAGCTGGTTGCATTATATTATAGAATAAATATTTTAAGATTATTTGAAGTCACATAACTTTCACATTTTTTAAAATCAAGAAATCTTAAGCAAACAGTGAACTTTTATGTTTGTATAATACATATAGTTTTAAAGTAAAATTTATTCTAGTTATATCCATATTAATGGGAAGACTGAAATAAAAAACATTTATAGTAATATCAAAACAAATATTAAGGCAAATCTGGAGATGAACGTTGTGGAGATTGTAATTAAGTTTTTTTCTTTATCCTACATGAAAAAAAAGAATTAATATGATTCATTTCCCCTCCCACCCCAAGTTCATATTCTGTAGCAGCTCTTGTATTGATTTTTTTTTCTGGCAGTCCTATAATCACTATAGGACAGTGGTTCTTCACCTGTGCTTTTGTGGATAGATTTCAGATGGTCCATGAACTTGGGAAAAATCAATTATATCTTTATTTCAATATGTTGTAAATGGTTTCCTCTGTAGTCTATTTTTTTTTATTTTATGCATTTAAAAACTTTATTCTAAGTTCCTAATGACTACCAAAAGGTTCTATGACACAACAAATGTTAACAACTTCAGTTAGATGAAGGTATAATTTGGAAGTAAAATAAAAAGGACCTGGATTAAGAAATGTTATCATCTGCACCTCAATTTTTAAAAAATTCAATAGTTTCACAAAACATCTGAATCTGTCCTCATAGAGTTTCTATTCTACTTGTACACAGATAAATAATGACAAGACAATCTTAGGAGGGAGAAGACTCTAATAAGGATGATAAAGGTGTTAATGAGATATTTTCTAGCCTTATTACAATACTGACTTTCCATGATGCCCTTTTAAAAACTCTTCAGTATAGAGTATCATTCTCACACTGTCTTTGTGTCTGTGCAAAACACTGGTTGTTTTCTGAACCTGGAATTGATTTATTCTTCTCACCTAACAAATAAATAAATATAAGGCAATTGGGAGACAGGAAAGACCTGCCATTTGGGAAAACCAGGGAAGGAAGAGATGGTACATGAACTGAGTTTTGACAAAAACAGGTCCTAGGAGGTGAAAGTGAGAATGTACATCATGTGTGAGGAGTAGTTAGAAAGCGTAGTCTTATTGGACCAAAGCATGTGGGAAGAAAAATAATAAAGTATAATAAGACTGGAAAAGAAGGTTGAAAACATTCTGATGGATATTTTGAGGCAAACAGAAAAGATTGCAAAAGGACAGAAATGATGAAGCATGATGGGTGGAATTGCAGATCAGTATAAAAATCCTGGAAAAAATTTAGAAGTATGAAAAATAACAAAAATACTCATATTCTTTGACTTAGATATTTCACTACTGGTTATATACACCAGTGAGGTCAATGTTAAGGAAGAAAACTGTGTATATTCTCAAATATTCATGGTAGCATTGTGCATGTGTGTGTTAGCAAAAACTGATGCCCATTGATCAGGGAATGGCTGAGCAAACCATAGCGCATGATTTTAAAGAAATATTACGGCTTTAAGAAATGACAAATAAGATGAATATAAGGAAGCATATAAATATATTCATGAACTTATTCAAAGGAAACAATATTCACAATTATAAGAATAAATATAAAGAAAAAATTAATATTGTAAATGACAAGAAAAGAGCATGAATCAAAGATATGAAAAAAAATATCTCCCCCCACTCCTTCACAGAGAGAGGGGTAGGTTCCACATATATGTTATCTATTAACAGACTCTTTCAATATATGATTCATTTTGTTAATTTTTCCTCTTTTTTACTAAAGAATATTTATTATATGGGATGGCTCTCTGGTTGTGGTGAGGAAGAGAGATACAGGAGAAAATTTGAGTGATAAAAAAAATAAAAGACATCAATAATAGTATTTGTAAAAAGCTAGAATAAAGAGTTTATAGTTTATCCTGAAAATAATAGGGACTCCGCTGTCTTGTGCTGAGGCCCTGGAGAATGCAGAGAAACGAGAATGACATCCATCTGAATGAGTAAATCATGTTCTTTCATCTTTTATTGGAAGTCGATTTATTTTTATTGAATTTTATGATTCACAAAAGTTTTATTCAATCAATAAAGATTTATTAAATTTATAATATGTACCAAGCTATATGCTGGATGCTGGGGTTACAAATGCAATGACTGAAACTCACAATGTGCTTTTCTGAAATGGAGCAGATAATAGATATTTATACAAGTATATATATATATATAGAATAAGCATAAAGAGAACAAATACAAATACAAAGTGCTTTGGGAGGGAGGAAATTAGCAAAGATTTCAACTGCATCTTGAAAGAAGAGATGAATTCTGGAAGGTTGAGGGGACATGAGAATTCATTACATTTCAAAGGTAAATTCAAATCCTAAGCCTGAATCACTAGTCATGAGCAGTCATGAGTCTGCATCATCTAAACAGAGAGATGAAGATACAAAGGATACTGATTAAAGAAAAGAGAAGATTTAGCAACTGAAAGGATGGCGCATGAGTTGTGGTGGGCTGAGGAGTCCAAGCTAGGGTGATAGAGAAAGTGATGATGCCCAGAACCAAAAAAAAAAAAAAAAAAAAAGGCAAGTTTGGGAGAGGAGCATTTTGATTTTGAGAGGTAGATACTAAGGACTTTGGACTTTAGCTTCTCCTCTTCTTTTGACCTTTGAGGTAATACCATTTCTATTAATGATTTCTGTTGGAATTTATCTGAAGAGCTGTTTGCCACAGATGTTCTTTTCTCCTATTTTTCCTTCCTCCCTCCTGACCAAAGGTTTTATAGCAGACATGCTGGAGTGGTCTGGCTTTTATTTACTGGTTTAATTACAAAAAAAAAATCTGCCAGTAAGTTGATTTTCTCATTATGGTGCCATAAGGAATAATTTGCTTGTGAGGGAGAATGACAAAGCTTTAAGGGAGAATATGTGAATTTGGGGGACTTGGCAAGGATGAGATTGGAATGAGATTTAGCCACAGTTTGCCTCCTAAGTAGGAGGTGATTCTTGGCTCAGATTCCTCACCCAAAGTCTCACACAGTGACTGGAATATAAATCCTTTTTAATTAATGTTTTAATTGACTGGTAAAGTTAAAGATGAACAGGAGGGGTCTTATATATTTGTCTATCATTTAATGATAGTTTACAGAGGTTCACTTGTACTTACTTAAGGAGTCAAAAAATGCCCCAAATGGTAGACCACCAGAAATGGGAGATTCTAAGACTATATTAATAGAGTAAATTTCCATGCTTGAGTCTCTTATGGAAGAGGGCTAATTGTGAGGATGTCATGTAAAATAGCAAAGGAAAAAGGGAAAAATCTTAGTAATGTATCTACAGTTTGGTAGTACATCTCAAGAGCCAAACTTTTGCTAGACAAGGAAAA
This sequence comes from Monodelphis domestica, assembly GCF_027887165.1. NCBI lineage: Eukaryota > Metazoa > Chordata > Mammalia > Didelphimorphia > Didelphidae > Monodelphis > Monodelphis domestica. The sequence goes on along the minus strand of NC_077233.1, from coordinate 205,919,477 downwards.
TTCAATCTTGACTCTTAGTTACCTCCAGGATCAAGTTCATATTTTTTTTTATCTGACATTACAAACTGGCTTGAGTCTATCTTTCCATCCTTATATATATTTCTTCCCTTCACTCACTCTTTGATTCAGCCAAACCAGCCAGCTCATACGTGACACTCTTGTTTCCTATCTCAGTGCCTTGATTCAGAGTGATCCCAAATGTATAATGCATTCCTTTCTCATTTCTGCTTCTTAGAATCCAGTCTTCCAGAAAACAATTTGCAGAATGGCTACAACAATGTAAATAGAGAGAATATCAATAGTAAAATAACAAAGTACAGTGTTTCAAAATTATATTACCATGTTGGCCCTGAAGAAGAACTACGTAAAGAAAGATACCTTTTCTTGCTCCTTTGGCAATATGAAGAGACAGTTTCAGTTGAACTTTTTTTCAATGTGGTATTTGTTTGTCCTTCAACTTTTAAAAATTTGTTAGATTTTTATATTTAAAAATTTGTTGACAACTCTGAGGCATTAGGTACAAGGATACAGGAGGAAATGTAAATAATGTAAAATAAATGTAATGGGAGAACTTATCAATGAGGTCCCAGTTCTCAGAGTGTGGACATTACTGCCTGCTGGTTTCCATCTAACTTGTAGAATTTTGAGGAAGGCTGGGGTTAGAAGAGTGAGCTTTAGGAAGAGTCTTTTTTTAACTGCTTTGGGAGCCCTTTGGCTTAGGAGTAGAGAATCTCCACACATATCCATGTACCTGACAATTCCTCAAAAGAAACATAATAGACTAGGAAGCTAGGTTACTCAATTGATAGAGTGAGCCTGAAACTAGAAAAATTCATCTTCTAGAGTTCTAATCTGGCCTCAGATATTTATCAGCTGTGTGACCCTCATTAAGTCACTTAAACCTCTAATGAGCTGGAGAAGAAAATGGTAAACCATCCCAATATCTTTGCCAAGAAAACCCCAAATGGGGTCATAAAGAGTCAGACATAACTGAAATGACTCTACAACAACAACAAATTGAGGGGAAATGCCTTAGAATTCAAATCCAAGAACTTCAGTTCCAATCCTTGCTCTCCTACTTACTTTGTGACTTTGGGTCAGACATTCTCTAGGTCTCAGTCTCCTCATCTATAAAATGAGGTTTTTGCTCTAGGTAGCCTCCAAGGTCTTTTCCAGTTCTAAAACTATGATCTTATGAAGGAGGAGCATGAATTAACTCTGAAATGTGTAGTCTGGCTTTGGAGTTTCTTATTGGGAATTTTGGGAAAAGAAGAGTTTTATAGTCTGTTTTAAGTCCATAATTTCCTGTGAACAAAGAAGCCAGTATGGATATCCATTATAGTTAGTCATAGATAGATTATTTCAGATTTCTCCATTTTTCTTAATAAAAGCAACAACCTTCCTTTAGAGGGCTTTGAGGCCAATGAGAAGTTCATATTCAGAATACTGTAACATTGAGTCACATGTGTATTTATAATGTTAAGACCTTCATATAATTAGTTAAAAGATTCATAGATTCTCACAGTAGAAAGATTTGGCCTACACTCCATCTAGGTTGTAATTTCATGAAACTAGTATCATTTCCTTCAGCTGCCTTCCATTTTTTTTTAGAATTTATTTATTTTTTATTTTATTTAGTCAATTTAGAACATTATTCATTGGTTACAAGAATTATATTCTTTACCTCCCTCCCCTCCCTCCACCCTTTCCCATAGCCAACGTACAATTCCACTGGGTTTTACAAGTATCCTTGATCAGAACCTATTTCCATGTTGTTGATATTTGCATTAGGATGATCATTTAGAGTCTACATCCCCAATCATATCCCCCTCGACCCATGTAACCAAGCAGTTTTTTTCTTCTGTATTTCTTTTTTTTAACTTTTAAACATTATTTTATTTGTTCATTTTCAAACCTTATTCCTTGGAAACAAACATCATTTTCTTTTCCTCCCCCCTCACCCCACCCCTCCAATTGCTGATGAGCGATTCCACTGGGTATCACATGTGTCCTTGATTTGAACCCATTTCCATGTTGTTGGTATTTGCATTAGGGTGTTCATTTAGAGTTTCTCCTCAGTATGTCCCCTCAACCCCTGTAGTCCAGCAGTTCCTTTTCCTTGGTGTTTTTACTCCCACAATTTGTCCTCTGCTTGTGGATAGTGTTTTTTCTCTTAGATCCCTGAAGAATGTTCAGGGACATTGTATTGAAACTAATGGAGAAGTCCTTTATGTTTGATCGTAACACAGTGTTTCAGTCTCTGTACAATATTTTCCTGGTTCTGCTCCTTTCGCGCTGCATCACTTCCTGGAGGTTGTTCCAGTCTCCATGGGATTCTTCCACTTTATTATTCCTTTGAGCACAATAGTATTCCATCACCAACATATACCACAATTTGTTCATCCATTCCCCAATTGAAGGGCATCCCCTCATTGTCCAATTTGTTGCCACCACAAAGAGCACAGCTATGAATATTCTTATACAGTCTTTTTCCTTATTATCTCTTTGGGGTACAAGCTCAGCAGTGCTATGGCTGGATCATAGGGCAGACATTCTTTCATTGCCCTTTGGGCATAGTTCCAAATTGCCCTCCAGAATGGTTGGATCAATTCACAACTCCACCAGCAATGAATTAATGCCCTGACTTTGCCACATCCCCTCAAGCCTTCATTACTTTCCTTTGCTGTCATGTTGGCCAATCTGCTAGGTGTGAGGTGATACCTCAGAGTTGTTTTGATTTGCATCTCTCTGATTATCAGAGATTTAGAGCACTTTTTCATGTGCTTGTTAATAGTTTTGATTTCTTTGGCTGAAAACTGCCTGCTCATGTCCCTTGACCATTTATCAATTGGAGAATGGCTTGCTTTTTGTACAATTGATTTAGCTCTTTATAAATTTGAGTAATTTGACCTTTGTCAAAGGATTTTGTTATGAAAATTGTTTCCCATTTTGTGGCTTCCCTTCTGATTTTGGTTACATTGGTTTTGTTTGTACAAAAACTTTTTAATTTGATGTAATCAAAATTGTTTATTCTACATTTTGTGACTCTATGTCTTGCTTAGTTTTAATGTCTTTCCCTTCCCACAGGTCTGACATGTATACTATTCTGTGTTCACCTAATTTACTTATAGTTTCCTTCTTTATGTTCAAGTCATTCACCCATTCTGAGTTTATCTTGGTGTAGGGTGTTATAATATTTATTCGGAAAGGAAATAGAGGATTGAAAAACTGGGGGTAATGGGAGGTTTATATGGGGGTATTGAGGAGTTGAGGGGAGAGAGGGAATATTGCTTGGTGAGGCAAAGGAGGGAGATGCCCCCTGCTGAGAGGAAGCAGCAGGGGTACAATAAGGACTGTTTGGTGTTGAATGACTTAACTTAAGTTCATCTTCCTCTATGACCAGAAAAGATAGCCCACTTATCTGACTGCAAATTCAAATAATATAAAGTTTAAAAACCAGTTGGGATTGGAGTTTTTTCCTTAGCTTCAGAGTTGAGGCCAGGCCCAGAGGCTGGCAGAGGGTTCTCCCACTCCCATCTACTCTACATCAGTCCTGCTTTGTCTAATTCCGAATCTTAGCAGTAGACAGAAAGCAAACAAGAACAGGTCTGACCTTCAGAAGTAATTGGGCCTAAATCTTTGGGCTGAACCAAGAAGAAGCACACCACCCCAGACTGGGCTGAACAAGCTCCTCTCTCCTCCAACACCAGGAAGCAAGTCCAACCCAGCAGGAAGGAAGTGCTAGTCACAAGACCAAATTGCCACTCCCAGTTGCCCCTTCCCCCACAAACTCTCAGTCTTATTTCCTTTCCACAGTGTGAGGTATTGATTCAAACCTAATCTCTCCCACACTGTCTTCCAGTTTTCCCAGCAGTTTTTGTCAAATACTGGGTTTTTGTCCCAGTAGCTGGGGTCTTTGGGTTTATCATATACTGTCTTGCTGACGTCACTTACCCGAAGTCTATTCCCTGATCCTCCTTTTCTTAGCCAGTACCAAATTGTTTTGATGACCACTGCTTTATAATAGAGTTTGAGATCTGGGACTGCAAGGCCACCTTCCTTTGTATTTTTTTTTCATTATTTCCCTGGATATATTTGATTCTTTGTTCTTCCAAATGAACTTTGTTATAGTTTTTTCCAAATCAGTAAAAAAGTTTTTTGGAAGTTCAATAGGTATATCACTAAATAGATAAATAAGTTTGGGTAGGATGGTCATTTTTATTATATTGGCTCATCCTATGCATGAGCAGTTAATGTTTTTCCAATTGCTCAGGGCTAGTTTTAGTTGGGTGGAGAGTGTTTTGTAGTTGTGTTCATATAGTTTCTGTGTTTGTCTCAGCAGATAGATTCCTAAGTATTTTATTTTGTCTAAGGTGACTTTGAATGGGATTTCTCTTTCTAATTCTTGCTGCTGGGCTGTGTTAGAAATATATAGAAATGCTGATTACTTATGCAGGTTTATTTTGTATCCTGCAACTTTGCTAAAGTTGTTGATTATTTCCACTAGCTTTTTGGTTGACTCTCCCGGATTCTTTAAGTTGACCATCATATCATCCGCAAAGAGAAATAACTTGGTCTCCTCATTGCCTATTTTAATGCCTTCAATGTCTTTTTCTTCTCTAATTGCTACTGCTAGTGTTTCTAGTACAATGTTAAATAATAGAGGTTATAATGGGAATCCTTGTTTGACTCCTGATCTTATTGGGAATGCATCTAGTTTATCCCCATTGCAGATGATATTAGCTGATGGTTTTAGATATATACTGTTTATTATTTTTAGGAACAACCCTTCTATTCCTATGATTTCTAGTGCATTTATTGAGATAATCATGTGATTTTTGTTGGTTTGCTTGTTGAGATGGTCAATTATGTGGATGGTTTTCCTAATATTGAACCAGCATTCCTGATATAAATCCTACTTGATCATAGTGAATGACCCTTCTGATCACTTGCTATAGTCTTTTTGTTAGTATCCTATTTAAGATTTTTGCATCTATATTCATTAGGGAGATTGGTCTATAGTTTTCTTTCTCTGTTTCCTATAGTTTTCTTTCTCTGTTTTTGCCCTGCCTGGCTTTGGAATGAATACCATGTTTGTGTCATAAAAGGAATTTGGTAGAACTCCCTCTTTGCTTATTATGTCAAAGAGTTTTTTATAGTATTGGGTTTAGCTGTTCTTTGAATGTTTGATAGAATTCACTTGTGAATCCATCAGGCCCTGTGGATTTTTTCTTAGGGAAATCTTTGATGGCCTGTTGGATTTCTTTTCTGATATGGGATTATTTAAGAATTCTATTTCATCTTCTGTTGGTCTAGGTAATTTATATTTTTGTAAATATTCATCCATATTGCCTAGATTGGTATATTTATTGCCATATAATTGGACAAAGTAGTTTTTAATGATTGCCTTAATTTCCTCTTCTTTGGAGGTGAGGTCCCCCTTTTCATCTTTGATTCTGTTAATTTGCTTTTCTTCTTTCCTTTTTTAAATTAGATTGACCAGTACTTTATTATTTTGTTTGCTTTTTCAAAGTACCAGCTTCTAGTCTTATTTATTAGTTCAATAGTTCTATCATTTTCGATTTTATTAATTTCTCCCTTAGTTTTTAGGATCTCTAATTTGGTTTTCTTCTGGGGGTTTTTAATTTGTTCGCTTTCAAGTTTTTTTATTTGCATTTCTAATTCATTAATCTCTGCCCTCCCTAATTTGTTAATATATGCACTCAAGGATATGCATTTTCCTCTGAGTACTGCTTTGGCTGCATCCCATAAGGTTTGAAAGGATGTCTCGCCATTGTCATTTTCGTTAATGAAATTATTAATTGCTTCTATGATTTGTTCTCTAATTAAGTGATTTTGGAGCATCATATTATTTAATTTCCAATTAAATGTTGATTTGGCTCTCCATGTACCCTTACTGATCATTATTTTCATTGCCTTATGATCTGAAAAGGTTGCTTTTCTGCATTTGTATGCCATGTTTCTGTGACTTAGTGTATGATCAATCTTTGTGAATGTGCCATGTGGTGCTGAGAAGAAGGTGTATTCCTTTTTGTCTGTATTTATTTTTCTCTATATGTCTATTAACTCTAATTTTTCCAAGATTTCATTCACATCTTTTACCTCTTTCTTATTTATTTTTTTGATTTGATTAATCTGAATTTGAGAGTGGTTGGTTTAGGTCTCCCACTAATATGGTTTTACTGTCTATTTCCTCCTTCAATTCTCCTAGTTTCTCCATTAGAAATTTCGGTGCTATACCATTTGGTGCATACATGTTGATTAGTGATATTTCTTTATTGTATATACTCCCTTTTAACAGAATATATTTACCTTCCCTATCCCTTTTAACCAGGTCTATTTTTGCTTCGGCTTTGTCAGATATCATGATTGCAACTCCTGGCTTCTTTCTATCAGTTGACTCTCAAAAGGTCTTACTCCATCCTTTAATTCTGACCTTGAGAATATCTATCCACCTCATGTGTGTTTTTTGAAGACAACATATGGTTGAGTTTGGGATCCTAATCCATTCTGCTATTCATCTATGTTTTATGGGTGAGTTCATCCCACTTATGTTCAAAGTTATGATTTTCACTTGTGGATTCCCTGGCATTTTGATATCCCCCCTAATTCTGACCTTTCTTCTTTAGCTATAACCTTTTAAACCAGTGATTTACTTTAGATAAACCCTCTTAGTCCCCTCCCTTAATATGCTTCCCTTTCTAGCCCCTCCCTTTTTGTTTCCTTCCCTTTTCCCCTCCCCCTCTTTAATTTCCCCTTCTCTCTTACCCTATTGGATAAGATAGAATTCAAGATACCAATAGATCTAGATGTTCTTCCCTCTCAGAGTTGATTTCCTAAGAGTAAGGTTTAAGTAATACCAATTAGCATTCTCTTCCGCTCCTTCTTATAGGAGACTTTTTCCCCTCCCCTTTCCCGTGTGTATCTTTGTGTGACAAAGATTATTTTCTTTAGTTTTTCCCCTATTTCTTGAAGTATATCTTAGTACCATCAATGATACTCCCCTCTCTTTTTCTTTCTTCCCCCCTTTCTCCATATCGTCTTGATGCCCCAATCTTTCCCTATGTGTGATTTTTCCAACTACTCTAATGATGCATACAATTTTTGAGAGTTACACATTACATTTTTCCCACATATTAATATATATAATTTGATATGAATGTAGTCCTTATAGAAGAGAGTTTGGATAAAAGAAAAAGATAACATTTTTCTCCTTTTCCCTTTCCTTCAAATTTACCTTTTCATGTTTCTCTTGCTCTTTATGTTTGGATGTCAAACTTTCCACAGAGCTCTGGTTTTTTCTTTATAAATATTTGGAAATCTATTTTGTTGAATGCCCATACTTTCCCCTGGAAGTATATAGTCAGTTTTGATAGATAGCTGATTCTTGGTTGAAGACCCAGCTCTCTTGCCTTTCTGAATATCTTGCTTCATCCTTTACAGTTGTTCAGTGTGGAAATTGCAAGGTCTTGTGTGACCCTGATTGGCATTTCTTTATATCTAAATTTTTTTTTTCTGGCTTCTTGCAAGATTTTTTCTTTTGCTTGAAAGCTTTTTAATTTGGCAATTACATTCCTGGGAGTTGTCTTTTGGGGATTTATTGAAGAGTATGTTCTATGAACTCTTTCAATGCCTGTATTGCCCCCATTTTCTAGAATCTCCGGGCAGTTTTCTTGGATGATATCTTGTATCATGACATCAAGATTACTGTTTATTTCTGGATTTTCTGGTAGACCAATGATTCTCAGATTGTCTCTCCTTCCTCTGTTTTCCAGGTCTGTCACCTTGTCAGTGAGATATTTTATGTTATCTTCTAATTCCTTAGTTTTTTGACTTTGCTTTATTAATTCTTCCTCTTTTGCAAGATCATTGTCTTCTAGTTGCCTGATTCTGACCTTTAAAGACTGATTTTCCTTTTCAGTTTGGTTTGTTCTCCTTTTTTAAGGCTTCAAGCTGTTTCTGCAGTTGCTCATTTTCGTCCTTCAGATTGCTGAGTTCCTTTTGCTTTATTTCCCATTTTTCCTACCAGAAGGCTTCCATCTTTTTTATAATTTCCAATTTAAATTCTTCAAGAGCTTGTGGAGAATTTCCATTTCTTTTGGAAGGTTTTGGAGCATTTGTTTGTGTTTCCTCTTCTATTTCCTCTGTATTCTGTTTTTTTCCTCCATAAAATGTATCCAAAGTCAGCCTTCTTCTTCTTTTTCTTTGTTTTGGGAGGCTGTTGCTCCTGTGCACTGTTTGCCATCTCTATGTTTTTTTTTCTCCTCTATCCAGTCAGAAATCTGAGTGAGGAGGGCTTCCTCCCAGTGTAAGGATCAGGGCTTTAGCCTCAGGCTATTACTCAGTTCTCCACAGCTGCGCTGTCTTCCCGGGGAAACCCAGGGTCTTCCTTCCCCTACCTGCTGGCATTTCAGGTGTTACTGCTCTCAGGTGTAGGTCTTTGGTGGTCTTAGTTAAGTCCCAAAACCTGTGGATGCCCCTTGCTCACTTCAGGGGATCCCTTCTCACACTCGTTGATTATAGCATGCTAGTTCTGGGCACCCAAGATCTGAGTTCCCCTCACCTACCTGCCTGGGTTTTGGGTGTTACTACTCTCAGGAGTAGGTCCTTGGTGGTGCTATTCAGGTCCCCAGACCTGGGGCTGCCCGATGTTCAGTCCTGGGGTGCCTCTCCCTCACTTGTTTCTGGCCAGTGCCAACTTAAACTCTGGCTCCGTTGGTGTGGTGGGTGTGGGAGAGTGGATCACCTTTTCATTTTCTTATATTGTGGAAATGCTAGAATCCCACCTACCTTCAGTCCTGCACTTTAGTGTGGGGTCTCTCCTTTCTCATGAGGATGGTTGTTTTTTTTGGGGGGGGTGTCTTTTGAGGTCATATGTGTTGTTGGGTCTGAGGACAGGAAGCGAGTTACATCTACTCTGAAGCCATGCTTACCCAGAAGTCCTACCTTCCATTTTTACTGCATATGTATCATATATAGTTGCTTGCATATAGTCTCCACTACTAGAATGAAAGTTTTTGAGAACAGAGACCATTCTTTTGTATTTCTTGGTGTCATCAGGCCTTAGGGGAAAGTGCCCAGCACATAGTAGGTGCTTAAAAACTGTTTGTTGATAATGATGTTCATTTAATACAGACATGTAGTGGGGAAATTTTCTAAAGAAAAAGTAATCATAATTTCCCATTTATGATTTGGTTATTTTCTCATAGAATGTATTTTACTTTTCTTTAAGAAATATATTAGTTTGTATTCACACATAAGTTGTAACTAAAAAGAAAGACATATGAATGAATGAATGAATGAATGAATGAATGAATGAATGAATGAATGAATGAAAGAAAAAGCATTCATTAAATTCTTATATTGTTCTAGGTACTGTGCTAAATGTTAGGGTTACAAATATAGTAAGCAAAATAATTCTTGCCCTCAGAAAGCCTACATCTTAGTAGTATGTAAGTTCAGGTTCTTCCTTGAAGAGACAAATAAAGAGGCTATTAAAGTTTTCATGGCAGCTAGATGGTACAGTGGATAGAACATTGGGCCTGGAGTCAGAAAGACATGAGCTCAAATCTGTTGTCAGATAATTACTAGCTGTGTGACCCTGGACAAATTATTTAATGATGTTTGTCTAAGTTCCCTCCTCTGGAAAATGAGCTGGAGAAAGATATGTCAAATCACTCTAGTATCTTTGCCCTTAATTGGGGCATAAAGAATTAGATATTACTAAAAAGACTGAATGATATAAAGTTGTTTATATTATACATCCCAAGATGAAAAGAAATAGCATTTCATGATATTCTTTCCTTGCACTACCTATGAGTATGAAAAATACTGTAAAGATATTTGCAAGTGATACTCTGATATGTCCCACTGAAGATTTAGAAATTAAGATACTCTTTGAAGAACTTTATATGATTTTCCCAAGCCAGCATTTATCTTGACACTAGGTGATTCATTGTGAAAATAAGTACAAGGCATGTGAGCAAAAAAAATATGTTGGGAAGTATAGTCTGTAATTAAGAAATGAAAAAGGATAGAAGGTTTGCAGATTACTCAGAAACCAAATATCTGACTATAAAGAATACTTTTTTTTTTTTACAAAAGGAGAAAAGTCAGAAACTTCTGAACATGGTCCATATAGGGCACCATGACAAAAATTAAATTTATCATATCTAAACAGATTGGATTTGACAAATACCAACATGAGAACCATTTCTGAATCAGTTGAATACACAAGAGCCCAATCATGGGGTGGTGAAAATCAAGGCCAAATTGGGCAAAAGAATAAAGATTAGATGATTACACTAATAACAGTTTCAACTTTATGCATTTAAACAAATTGTTAACTGAAAATGATAGATGAATGAGGTAAAGACAGTGGAATTATCAACAGTTTTTAGAGAAATTTAACTGCTATGAAGCAGAGGTTACATCACAAAGACAAAAATAGTTCTTAAATTGCTTCATCCAGCAAACATTTCACCTTTTTATTGAACAAAGAAACATGGAAGCTAGGAGAGCATCACCAGTTTATAATACAATTTCATTCTCAAAATCACGTAAAAGAAGATGAAGGATAGTTATGAATAATATCATTTTAAAAATATTACAAAGCATGAGAGAAAATGACTATGGGAAAAGCTTGAGATAAAATTCAAATATTTCAGATAATCTTAAAAGCATTTATAGATGAAACCAAAAAAGAGGAACAAATAAGTGTCCAATAGATTTGCCAGTGTTTACTATAGCCATCTATAAAAATCATTTATGGAAGTAGAACCACCACAACTGAGTCCTAACACTTCAGTACTCAATGTGTTATTTGAAGAAATAATTAAGATGACTAATTTGGGGAAAGTGATTGGGCATAAATAAATACATTCAAAAACAATTTTTCCTGGAGATAAACATTTTAAAGACATTCAAGAATCATTCTATTTTTCATTAACTTTATTTTAAAATTTTTATTGATGTTTTTACTTATAGCTAATATGTGTCCTTTTTACCACTGCTCCCAGGTAATAGAATCTTTTCTGATAACAAGGAAAAACAATTAACCAACCAACCAACACAATAGCCAAATATTTCAAATCATGCAACATTTGTTAGCTTTAGTTAACAACCAAAGTTCTTTAGAGAGACCTTGAGAGTGTCTTTATGTTACTTCTTCTGGTCTTCATGTGAGTTCTCCATAAAAATGCTCTTTTAAGCAAATGTATATTTGGCATTTGAAAAACATGGCCAGTCCATTGGAGCTGCTTTTTCTTCAGCAAGTTTACATGCTTGGCAATTCATTTTGAGAAAGGATCTCAGTATCTGGCACCCTATTTTGCCAGGTGAACTTCAGAATCTTCCTAAGACAATTCAAATGTATTTTTTCAATCCTCCATATTTCCCTATAAATATTACAGTTTTTGGCAAGCCATCTAGGAGTCGAACCTACAGCTGTAAGACATGGCTGACACTGGCATGCAACCATCTGGCTTGATACGCTGCATCAAAGAAGGGGCTGTGCTCAATGAGGAAAGCAGAATTGCAATAGTTCAAAAGAAATGTGATAAATGCAAATTTTAAAAATAGTTAACCACACCCAAAAACAGATGAATAAAGAATGCATAACTCTTAAATGATGATGGGCCATTGAATTAATTATTAGTTATAATAGAACAATGAAGTTAGTTGATTAGTACCTGTCTCTTGCACAAGCACTACAGATAGACAGTGAACTGGGCCCAGAAATTCATAAGAGGAGAAAAACATCCTGAATTGTATTTAGGAAATTGTGTACCACAGTCAATAATCCCAAACTGCTCTCTCCCATAAAAAAAACTTTTTTTGTTTAAACTAAAGATTTTCATAGAGATACAAAATTTTGGGTTATGCAAAAAGCAGCCTAAAGATGTATGGTATCAATGATCAATGATCTCATATGCATGCATGCACATACACACATAGCATGGAAAATATGGTTAAGGACACATATGACTAAAAGAGGTGAACTTTTCATGTAGAGATAGTGAAAGGCAGCAGATCATTATACAGAATATTAATGACAGAGGAGGCCTTCTGTGGAAATAGCACTGGTTCTAGAGCCAAAGGAATTTCATTTCAATCCCATCTCTGTCACTTATTACCTATGTGATCTTGGACAAATTGCTCAACCTCTGCCCCTCACTTTCTTTATCTACAAAAGGAATGAGTTGCATGAGGTGACTTCTAAGGCCCCAGTTAGGTTAAATACTATGATTCTATGATTTATGGGGGTGGGGATTAATAAAGTACACAAATAAGGAATTGAGAAGTAAAACATTTACAGAGATGGCAGGAATGGCCACAGAGATGAGACGGCAAATACATCAAAGTACTGAGGCATAAACTGACATTCCTAAAACTTCTGACAGAACTGGAAAAGGAGATTAGGGAAGAGAAAGAATACAAAATGGGTAGGTGGAATAAATAGAAGTGGGAGCAATTAGGGGATTGTGGTAAGGGACAAACATATGGAAAATGGAAAGAATAAAGGAAAAGGCACAGAAATCTTTATATATGTGAGATCACAATTATGAAAGGCATAGAATTTTAAGAAAGAAAAAGGATTCAGATAAATTCATAATTAATTGATAGAATAGGCCCCAGGATGGTGAATGATAACTGTCTAGAAGAAGATCTCTGGTGGAGTGCATTAGAGATTCATACTGGTCCTGTTCTTGTCAGCATTTTTATCTTTACCATAGATGAAGAAATGAATATTTATTATGTTTGCAAATGATAAAAAGATGGGAGTATAGTTAACATACTGAATAGTAGTATCAAGTTCCAAAAAGATCTCAATATGGTATAAAACAATAGGCCATGTCTAATAAAATGCAATTTAATAGAGAACAATGTAGGACATTTTGATTTTTATAAATTAATTTTCTTCAATTAAAATGAATCTGATATTTCTTTTTCCACTTATGACCCTTGGCCCCATAATTTCATGAATTTAATAAATTGTATTCAAATGGTAATAGGAAGCTATTGAATATTTTCAAACAAAGAATTGATATGGATCTGGAGGTTCCTGTTCTTTGGGAAAGGTTTTTTTGGTGGCTGTAAGGGTTGCTTTGGAGAAGGGAGAAACTAGAGAAATGGAAATTGGTTAAAAGATTATTTCAGTAGTTTAGAAGAAAGGTTAAAAGATTTAAGATTAAAAGATTAAAGGAAATATTTGAGAGATGTTTTGAAGGTAGAATCAATAAGTATTGGTAACCAATTGGATGTGGGTCAGGGTAAAGAATAAGGAAGAGAGTCAAAGATGACAAGTTTTAAGTGTCAGTGAATACGAAGATGTTAGTACTCAACACCAAAGGGAACATTGGGAAGAGGGACAATTTGGGGAAATAGGGATTATGAATTGCATTTAGTTGTTCTAAGTTTGAGATATAGCAAATATCTAAGCAGAATTTCCTGCAAGCAAGATGATAATAGAAGACTGGAACCCAGAAACAAGACTAGAACTGAATGTGTATAGAGCAGTAAAAATTGAAACCAAGGGAGAGAACAAAATCACAAAGGGAGAGAGTACAGAAAAAAAGACAAGAAGACCCCTCATATATCCTTGGGAAATAGTTAGTCTTGGGGAGTATAAGGAAGCAGATTTGAAAAGGACTGAAAAGAATCCTTGTAAAAGGAGAAGAACTAAGAAAACAATCATAAAGGCCAAGAGTGGAGATAATAAACAGGAGGAGAGGGTATAGAATTTTCCAGAGAGAGAGAGACAGACAGACAGACAGATGGATGGACAGACGGACAGACAGACAGAGAGAGAAACTGAGACAGAGAGACAGAGAACGAGAGAGAGATGAGAATATAGTGAGTAGACCGGAAAAATTGGAAAAGACTGAGGGCAAAGGATCATCCTGAAGACATTAAGCAGGTTTAGGAGGAAAAAAAGGATTTGAGGTGGTGGAAGAACAAGGGCTTTTTTTCAGAGGACAGTTTCAGAATTTCAAATCTTAGGGTTGGAATAGTTTTAGGTGATGGTGAGGTTTCAGGTATGATCACTCCTGTGGGTAGTTGAGGTAAAGTCAAGGATCATGGATAATGATACTATTGGTTGTGTGTAAATATATAGGAATCTAGGAAAGGATCATGAAAATCAAGAAACTTAGGAACCAGGTGTTGAAAGGGATATCAACATGAACACTACATAACCAGGGATGGGGATGAAGAAAAAGGATGGGATACAGAGACAATGTGTGTGTGGGGGGGGAGATGGCAAGTCCTTGAAATTGGCGAGAAAATGTACTATCATTTAGGAAATTTTAGGTACAGAGATCAAGACTGAGTGATATAATCTGCTAGTGTGGACTTTTAAAGATTGAAAATTACTGAAGGTCTTTTCAGTGGCAGCATTTTGACTCCTTTGACTCCTTTTTCTAGATCTATGGAAGAAGTGAGAGCAAGCTAGAAGAAAGGAAGAGTATGAAAAAAGAATCAGAACTAGTCAGGGAGAGACCCAGATTCCTGTGACTTCCAGAAGATGGAAGGACTGAGAACGGGATTCCAGATGAAGGAGAGTTTGTTAACGATAGAACTAGGGGCACCGTGGAATGCCAGAAGGTGGAAGAAAGAGAAAAATTGAGATGAGGAAACACCTGAGCTGAGTTGGATAGGAATAGTTGCAGTAGCAAGGGGAAGGAGTTTTCTGGCTAGGCAGAAGGTGGTTAGGAACACGAAGGATTTGAAAATTAGAAGGTGGGAATTGGATAGTCATGGAACATCACTGCCTCCAAAAAACTAAAAGTGAGTGCAATAAAGAGATGGTTCACACCAGGTGAATATATACACATACACACACATACATATACTTACTTAGCTCAGTAGAAAGAATACTCCACTGAGTTTAAAAGACTTAAGGTCAAATCTCCATTGATATTTGGGCAAGTCCGTTAAACTCGTGTTCTTCAATTTCTTAAACTATAAAATAACCTTGCCTGCACCAACCATGCAAGCCACTAATTTCAGTCTGTCACAATAATCTTCTTTCCTGCAACACAGAGAAATAGGTGATCAATTACCATATACAGTGTTGAATTTTAACATTCTCTAATCACTGTAAGCTTCAGGAAAACAGGGGGCATTTTTTGCAGTGCCCTTTATTAAGTACCTATTAATTTGGTATTTTTGATTTTCAGAGGCTTCTGGAGTCATATTTAGCAAAGTAATAAGTATTGTGATTTAGGTCCTATTTTCAAGTAAGTAGAGAGGATTGTATTGGTGATTGCTAACAACTCAGAAGTAAATTATCAACCTCATCTGAAAGAAAAGAAAATGGGAATAGAGATGAGTTATTTGCACAAGACCATGCTGCTAATTTGTAGCAGAGTCATGACCAGAATCCACGTTTCCTGATCCTCACACTCTATTATTCTATCTGAGTATTCATTTAGTGCTCACTATGTGCCATATACTAAGGTAAGCATCATCTACAGAAACCAACTTTTTTTGTTGTTGTTAATCTGCTAATAATTGCCAGTTTAACTGTTATTTCTTTCCTATAAGCAAGGTGTAAGTATTGGAAGCCCCCAAAATGGCATGACATTTTTCAACTTACAAAATTATCCAATTTATTAAAATAATTTGGGTCCTTACTATTCAGGGCAAGTCATTTCATCCACAAATGAATATAATTAGATGCATTTCACAAGAGCAACAAAGACAGCTTTTTGCCACCTTGCCCTGCTGTTGGAAAATTAAACCCTATAGTACAGGAGGAAATTAGATTACTCCTAGAAAAATGTCATTTGCCCTGGCAACCATCCAAGCCCCTAGTTCCAAAGTCTGTCAAATAAACCCCTTTTCCAACAGCACAGAGAAATAGATGATCAATTACCATACATGATGCTGAATTTTTACATTCTCAAATCAGTATCTACACATTGTATTCTCATCAAAACAGGGGGCATTGTTTGCTATACTGTTTATAAATTTATTAGGTTCCTATTAACTTGGCATTTTTTTATTTTTTATTTTAGAGGCTTCCAGGGTCACATGTAGTCATATATTAAATATATAACTCAAGACCTGTTTCCAAGTCAGCATAGAGGGTTGTGTTGGTGATTGCTAACAACTCAGAAGTAAAGGACAAAAACAATATGTCATTTCAAACACCTGTGATTAGCAAGCCACAGCTTGTTGAAAAAATCTGAATATAATTGAATATATTATTGCTATATTGATGTTATGTTATTATTGAAAATGTGAATATACATATATATCTTTGGAAAGTATGAAATCTAGAATATACATCTGATATTTATTAGAATGAATATTCATAGTATCCAAGGTCAGGAAGTTCTGCCCCAAACATATAAAGTAAAAACAATTTACTTAAGCTACATTGAAATTCAACATATGTACTTAATGATGTATTACTTTTGGAATTCATGCCAATGTCAAAGTCATTTCAACAGAGATTACCAGAAGGTAAGGGTAAATGATCTTTTTGGTTTGGATTCAGAAGATCTGGGTTCAAATTTCTATATTATCTTTGTATTCAGAGCAAGTAATTTTGTTACCTCTCTGGGCTTCAGTTTTCTCATTTGTAAAATGGCCAATTTGATATATTAAGCTTTCTTCTCACTCTAAATCCATTATTGTATGATTTCCTGTAGAAAATTAAACCAAACAAAATCAGCACCATCCATAAAATTCTATGGCTTGCTTGTAGGGATGGCTTTTCAGACTTCAGAAATCACATAGTTTAAGAGGAGAAAATCAACTGATAACTTCACTTATAGGAAAAAGCATCAGTCCTATAAGGATATTGAGTTTAGAACACTCCTTACAAAATGATTTATGTTGAGTATATATTCAATTAGATCAGAGAATATGGAAGAAAATAGGATGTTGAAAAAGGAGATTTTAATAAGTGGAAACTATCTACAAAGACTAAGCATCCTGAAAACCTTGATTCTAACATAATGGAATCCATTCTTAAAGACTACCATTGAAGCTATAGCCACCTGGCAGCATGTAAAAGACATAACTGGGTTCTTTCATGGAAAAGCAAGAGACAATTCAGTCTTTAATGAAAAAAGTGGGAAAGTTCTAAATCCTTCTAAGTGGTGAGTGAGGTAGAGAGAGTTTTAATTGTCTTCAACATGAGTTAAATGGAAAAAAGGAAATTTACAAGCATAAATGACATCAAAAGGGATTCTAGTTTATAGAAGCCATTGACTGAAGTCAAAATGAAAAGACAAAGGACTTTTTTTGCTAATTATAGAATTGCTGACAGAGGACATCTAGTGGCATTCAGAAGCAACTATACACATGTCTATGATGTCTGAATCTGTTAGAAGCAAGACAATAAAGTTCTCATTCAAACAGGGACAACCGAGACTAATTATAGAGCCCTATGAAGATAGACTTTTATCTACCTCCACAGGCTAATAAATACTCTTTCCCTATCCAGTTTGAATTCACAGCTTTTCTGTTCATATTCTCATTTGCCATTGACAGGGGGACAGGATGAGGTTAATCTTGCTCATGATTAAACACCATTCTCATTGGAGCTGACTCTAGGCAAAATTCATTTTGTAGGCAAAGTTTCCAGGGACTCTCCTAGCTCTCATTTGGGTATCTCCATGCCTTCTGGTAGAATGTTGCCCTCCCATGCTACTGTGGACAGAGGGCTGTTTAGAAAGTTAAAGAGCCTGGGTTCTGCCCCTCACTACTTTTGTGGCCTTGGTCAACCCACTTTTTTTTTAAGTGATTCAGATTTCTCAGAGTTTTTATTTCTTGAAGCAATATGATATTCATGATAACTTTTTTGAAATGCATTTCCAAATTTTAACTTACATTAAGTAGCACATGCATGCAAAATATGTACAAGTAGTATGATATACATTGACATTAAACTAGCTTTGTTTTTTTTTTAACTAAAAAGAGAGGGTTGAACTAGAGGACCGAGAAGGAACCTTTCCTTTCTAAATCTCTGGTGTTTGTGCTCAGTCCCCTCATACTGTTTCCTGGCTCTATGAATTTATTGAAATGCCATACTAAGGTCTGTGAAGCATCCTTTGTTCCAGAATATTCTACTCAGTCACCCCAAGATTTTTTCCCTCGGTGAATTCATAATAATAATAATTTAAAAAATAATAACAGTAACTGCCATTTACATTACATTTTCAGTTTACAAACACTTTACAAATACTATCTCATTTTATCCACACAACAACCCTAGGAGTTAGGTGCTATTATTATTTCCATTTTACAGATGTGGAAAATGAGTCAGTCAATCAGTAAACAGGTATTAAAAGCTTACTATATGAAGGTTATTGTGCAAGGAACTGGGGATACAAATACAAGGGAGAAACACAATCCTTTCCGTCATGTAGCTTATTATCTAATAAGGCAGACATACGTTAAGTGCTGTGCCTTGGCTAGCACAGCTAGTAAGTGACAAAGGCCAGATCTGAGCTTAGTTCTTCCTGACTATACCATTTATCTGCCTTTATATGAATGTATTTGTCCCTTTCCCATACTCTCACTACTATATGTTAAAACTAGTAAACTCAATTAGTTAAATACATACAAATACAACAATTAATATTATTAATTCATTCTATGCATATAGCATAGCCACAACTCCAAGGAATCCCAGAAGCTATCTAATTCAATCACTCCATTTTACAGATGAGGAAACTGAGTCCTAGGGAGTTTAAATGATTTGTCTTAATGGTCACATCACTCATAAATATCAGAGATGGTTTTTGAAACCAGGTCCTCTGACTCTTGAGTCAATGTTCTTTCAACCAAAGGTGTAACCTATTTACACTATTTTAAAAAAGAACTTTTAGGAAAGCCCTTATCCCAATATATATGCACATATGCGTGCACACACACATATATTATAAATGCACTAGTATTTATTTTGTAGCAGCAAAAAATTTGAAAAAAGTAAATGTGCTTTGTTTGGGGGAAATGGCTAATGAGCTCATGACTTTGGAGAGGTAAGAGTATCGTCCTAAATTCTCAAGGATAAGAAAAGATAAGGAGGCAGCTGGACTGGCCTTGGATAAAGGGTTCCCAACTTGACAGCCTGCCTCCCAAATCTACTAAGCAAATAATCAAGAAGTCCTTGAAACTAAAACTGACTTGCTTACACATTCCACTCTTAGTTGTGGGGTGCAAGGTGGGTGCTTTACTTTGAGAATCATACATATTATTTTATTTCACTCAGTATTTTGCAAATCATAAAGAACTATGCAAATATTAGCTATTGTTATTTTTATTATTCTCAACAACAAAGAACACTATCAACTGTTGCGTCTCTAGTAGAGAAATGTGATTTGGAGGAAAGAGTCCTGGATTAGAAATCAGCAGAGATCTGAGTTCAAATTATACCTTCGATGTTATTAGCTGTGAGTCTATGGGAATGTTATTTTATCCCCTTTGAGGTTGTTTCCTTATCTATAAAATGCAAATAATTATACATGATTATTAAAAAGATCCAGTGTGAAAATATACATGAAATACTTAGAAAATCATAAAGCTATAATTGCCAGCCACTATTATTTTACTGAGCCATGTGCCAATTTTCTCATCTTTACAATATCATTATTGGGCCAAGGAGGACTGGAGATGTTTCAGGAAAGGTCTCCACCTATATGCAGGACCCAGACAGGCAGTATGGTTTTCTTCTCATAACCACCCACCCACAAGAACCCAGTCAGTTCTTCTGTCTGTCCCATATTAACATCTGTCTTGTGTCCAGGGAGACTCCCATTCAACATGGGTCTGAATCCTTGACCAAAACTCTTCAAAGTGACCGGATATCCTACAAGTACAATGAGGATTGCTTCTGTCCCTTTGCCCTCCTAGTTCTAAAAGAAGTAGGTAACTCCTTTTTCTTGTCTACTGGAGTTTTTAATCTAGGTTCAATAGTCTTTAAAAATACTTTGATAACTGCATTTCAATATCATTAATTTCCTTTGAAATCCCATATATTTTATTTTAAGCATTTAAAAACATTCTGAGAATGACTCTACAGGTTTCACCAGATGACCAGAGGGGGTTTGTTTATACATAAAAAAGAAAGAGCCCTTGCTTAGTGTTGCCCAAAGCTCAGGGTATCCCTAAACTCCTTTGTCTTGCCCCAACTTATAAAGAAAGCAGTGGGATCCCTAGTTTGTCCTTTTCCTCCCCCTTTCTGATAGCTGCAACAAGGATCAGAAGATTCCTGCTGCTCCATTCTGCCTATCTTCCTCCTCTTGGTTAAAAAAAGCCTAAAGTAAAGCACTGAAAATAAAAGGCTTCCCTGCCCCCTTGTATAATGCAGAGAAGCCACCCAGTTCATCTAAAGCTGTGCCTGCAAAGCTAAGAGGAATGAAGCCTCTTTCCCTTTACTTCCATCAAACAGGTCACAAGACATTTGCCATCTCCTTTCCTGAGAGAGTCAAAAGCTCTCTAGGAGCAACCAAACTCCAAGTTAGGGTTAATCTGCTAGGCCTGCTCTTTCTGCCACTCCAATCTCTGAACAGAAATTCAGAGTAGTAAAGAAATAGTGATGTTTGTAATAGTTATACAATAGAGAAATTCTGTATCATCAAAAGCCTAAAGGATAAATTTCCATCAGATATGAAGTTGAAGCATCAGTGGATGAGATGGAGGAAATACCAAAGGATAAATAAGTTGAATGATAAAAGAATTAAAAAATTGAATTAGTTATATTAATTTTTAAAAGAAATATAGCAAGAATTTGAGACTTTGCAAAGTGAAATTCCAAGGCCAAAAACATTGATTGAAGCCTCAAATAAAATAAAATTTGATATCTATAGATGTTGAATTAAAATTGAAGAAAAAGCATAGAATCTAATAGGTATATAAGAGCAATTAATGAATATGCAAGAGAAAATGACAGATTTTGGAAGATAAAGGAAGAAGCATACATTTATATTAGTTTGATCCCAGAAGACTCTGAAATAAAGAAGAAAATGTTAAGATACTATCCAAGGACAGTTAGAAGAAATGTCCTAGAATGGAAATATAAGTAATACTGCATGTTGACAGAATATATACTACATCTTTATGAGGAACTCTTAGTTTTATTAATCAAAACTCATAACTGATAATTTAGAGAATTATAAAGACTAATAAAAATATTAAAAGCTTTGAGGCAAGAAAAGAATATATTTTTTTAAAAATTCCAATTAGAGTAACATCAGACTTTTCAAAAATAATGAAGAAAAACATTAAAATTGTATAAAAATATACATGTGTTCATAAGAGATCTGATCTTCTAAATTGATAGTCTTTTATAATAATCATAGTGCTTTAAAAAGGAAGAATTTACATTCAAAGATAAACAATACCTAGAAAATTTATCACCTCAGATTCATATCTGATGAGGCTCCTTTCAGCAATAGAAGCAAAAATCCAAACTCAGTGAGATTTAATAAAAATAATGATGTACTACAAGCTTGATAGAAAACTTATAATATGTGTATATGCATATCAGTTAGGTATATTATCTCTTAAAATGTTAATATGAATAATAAATTTTAAAATTAGGTGAAACCACATATTGCTGTTGATATGTGGCAGAAATATGGAATACAGCGGTTTCCAAAGGATTAGAAATAGAAATCACAGAAAATGCAATGCTGAGGTCCATGGTAGATGTGAGCAGACTGCAATATATAACTAAATGGGAACTTTGAAGAGCAAGAGAAAAAGATATCATCAAGGGATATGATATGAAAAGAAGAGAGTGAAGAAGCAAGGTGAAGAGATGTCAAGTAGGCAGAGTATTCTTCTGACCTTGTCAAAAGGAAGCAAAGTCTCCATCCAGCACATTGGATTTTCATCTTGTGATGAACTTATGGGAGGACATGTGCAAGTCATACTGAATGGGCAAATATGGATAGGTTGTAATCTGTATCAGTGAAAAGTATAACTTAGTCAATAAGATCATATATCCATTTGAGTATTATGATGAGCACAAAAGAATTAAAGAACACAAACTTGCACTCATTATTACTAATAAAATACATTTTAATTATTATCATTAAAGTACCCAGAAACAAAATCCATCAGAAGTTTGTTTGCACTATTAATGCAAAATGATAAAAATCAATGAAAATTAAGAAATTGGCCTAAATATATAATGAAACTATAACAGAAGAGGCAACAATGGTATCTCAGTGAATTTCCAACTAGAAAACAAGGAAGGAGAAATATAAAGGCATTGTAAAATGGTGAAAGGAAAATGAATAACAAATATAAAACAGTTCTCTCTATATGACAAATACAGTAAGTTAAATACTTGAAATAATAGTTAAAATTATCAATAGAAGAAATACAAAGTTTGAAAATAATAATGATAATGGTAGATTGACTTAAAATCAGAATATAATTAATTAAATAAAAATATTTTCAGTAAACAAGTCATAAACTGAACTGCTTATTAAATAAATTGGAATGAACATATATGGAGAAAACTAAATGGGAGAATTGGGGAATATATTTTATTTTCAAGAATACATAAAATGCTAAAAATTAAGAAATATTGGTTGAAATAAAATATTATATAAAAATTTTAAAAACAGTAATAATACATACTGTATTTTCAGGCTACAATGAAATAATATTAGAATTAAATGAAGTGAGCCATGGGTATAAAGGTACATGAAAACTGAAAAATAAATTATTTAACAATGATTGAATTTTAACTCTGTTTTTAGAAGAAATACCTTTTAAACACATATTTAAAGAGCAATGATACTGATAATGCAAAATAGAAAAATCTATGGGATTCAGCCAAAACAGTTCTTAGAGGCAAATTTTCATAGCTGAGTTCTCAAATTAATAATAAAAATGTGGGCAAATTAAATGAATTAAATTTGTATCCAAAGGCAATTGAAGAGGAACCAAACAATAATCCAAAACAAAAGAGGGAGAGGGAGAGAATTGTGTGTGCGTGTGAGAAACACACACATACACTCACACACATACACAGAAACATAGAAAGAGAAAGAGTGCAAATGAAAGAACAATTTGAATTGGTGAGTAAAACCAGGATGTAGTTCCCTGAAATGACCAATAAAATTTACACACCATTACAAACAATCCAAAAAGAGAAAAAAAAAAACAGATTAGCAAACTTTACAAAGTCATTTCAACTAACAATAAGGAAGTAAAGGATATTATTAGGAATACTAGTCACAGCTATAGTCTAACAAACTAAATAATTTAACAAATAGGATCACAAATTGAATATTGAGAAAAATAGCCAAAATTTACTTAATAGAAAATTCATCATTTAAAATAAATAAATCATGCAAGAAGAACAAGACAAGTCACTACAGAATTGCCAGTCTATTCTCACAAGTATCTAGTCCGGCTGGATTTATAGGTGAATTCTTTAAGCTATCTAAGAATATCCCCATAATAAATATTATTCACAAATCAAGATTGAGCAATACTGTTCAACTTATAAGGCAAATGCAGTGTTGATTTTAAGACTTTGCCAAAAATAAGACACCAGAAAAGGAAGATTATAAACCAATTCTCATAACGAATAGAGATGCAAAGGTAGGAAGTAAAATATTCACCGAATACATATTAGAAACAATTAGACACCATGACCAAGCAACGTTTATATTAGACTGTCTCAAAAACATAAGACCAGATAGTATGGTGGAATAAACATGAGCTCCAAAGGAGGAGGACCCGAATTCAAATCCTGAGTTGAATACTTACTGCCTGAGCGCAGTGCTCAACAACCCTAAACATTCACATGCTTATATATAAAATGAGGGGTTTGATTTAGTTGGTCACTGGGGTCCCTTGGGTCTCTTTTAGTTCTAAATCTATGATCATATAGGAATTCTTACTCTAAAAATGATTGTTTTGGTTGATGCAGCATATAAAACCCAAGATAACATCAGTCATTCATACATTAATGATAAAAAACACTTAATAAAATAAGAATGGGGAGATTTTTCATCAATCTAAGTCTAGAGCCAAAATAACATACAATTGAGAAATATTAGAAATGTTCCCACTAAAAAGAGGTACAAAATAAGGATATATGTTTTTAGCAGTTTCATTTGACAGTATTAGAAATTCTAGCAGTTGTAATGACAGGGAAAATAGATTTACACTGGAAATGAAAAGATAAAAAATCATTATCTACAAATGATATGGCAATGTGGTTGGAGAAATGCAATTGCCTCAAAATATTAAAATAATAATAATAAATAAAATAATTTAAAAATAAATTAGAAATATTGAATTATTTCTATATTTGGGTTTTGAATTAGAAATTAAAATTGGTTTTTTGACCTCTACATATATTCTCTTGTTCTTAGGAATTCTAATGAATGTCCCTCCCTAGAGCCTGGTAAATAAAAAGGGGAGATAATGAAGCTCATCACCATTATTAAGGAACTGGTTTAGATTAGGAGTCTACATAACTGCCCAAATCACCCAGGGGATGACAAGGGTTTGAGAGTTTTGATGGATCACTTCTCCATTAGCTTTTCACCAATAAGAGATGTTTTGAGATGTCCAAGCAGGGGACTGAAAAATGATCTCCTAAAATATCTATTTATGGATTTGCATGAGGGGACTTCCAGGTATTTGATCACAGGGAGAGATCATTGACCAATTAATTTATTGGTTAATACTAGTCTAAACAATAAATTGATATTCTTCCTAAGACAAGTCTCTCAGAATTTTTAATTGTCATATATTCTTAATTACTTGCAACACAGATTTTTGAATGATAAAAGGGATTCCATTTAAAATAACAGGAAACCCCAAAATATTTTAAACTTGATTTACAAAGAATTACCCCCTCTGTTTTATATGAATAATAACTATAAAGATATTGTGTCTTATCTAGAGCTGTTATTTCATCTGTATGGGGAATGCTAGTGTAGAATCCATATCCACAAATGCAGACCAACAACCTATCATTCTAGAGAGTTGCTAGGGCAGTGAGAAATAAAGTAATTTGCCATGCATATCCAAATCATACCTGCAATCAGAAGAAGTCACTTCTGGAAGCAACCAATTTGTATAGTGGGAAAAATCTTGAACCCCAGGACTACATTTCCCAGAATTCCTTCTGTATCTCCCAGCATCCCTTTCCCTGATTCCTCATGTTTGAATGGTTACCTGATTGGTTATAAGTTTTCCTAAAGTCCTCCTTCTCTCAACCTTTTTCCTCAAGATCCTGGTCAAGTTAGTTAGCTCCTTTTAAACTCTAGTTTTATTTTAATAAATTTTGTAAATATAATCCTTGAGTTATATATTAATTTTAATTCTCACAAATTTCCACCTAGAGGGCAGACAAGTGATCAGAGCTGAGGAAGGTTTCTTGACAGAGGCAGAAGGTGGCATGTTCAAATAAGTCAAAGACCATCACCATTTTAACCACCAAATTCCTCTTGGACTTACATGTACTTGAACCCAAGAGAACCAGGAAGAGCAGTTTCCTATCCTACTGCAACTGCTAGACAATCAACTTTGTCATACACTCAGTCCCTGCAGACATTGTTAGGAAGAGTCTTAACTTAGATGTTAATGCATGTTTTGATGAATCATGTGAAAGAAATAGATGAGAGAGATGCAGATGTGAGTCAGAATAAGGTATTTGAATAGCTTTATTAGAACTCTCATAATGCATCCAAACACATAGTAAAAACACAATATACAAGGGCAAAGGGTACTTCATTCCTAGGTGATAGAGGCAAGTATCTAATTATGTCCCCATTCAGAGGTCTTATTCCTCCCTGTGGCTTAGTAAGTGGCCTTTATAATTTAGAGAGCACTGCCCCTAGGACCTTCTTGAAACATGGAAAAATAGCAGATGATTCTGAGAGTTTGTTTTAATAAAAATAGTTAACAGCTATCTGGCATTTACTATGTGTCAAACACCTTATAGTTATTTTAGTTGATCTTCACAACTACCCTGGAAGGTAGATGCTATTATTAGCTCCATCTTACATATGAGGAAACTGAGGCAAACATGTTAAATGACTTGTCCAGGCTCGGCACAGCTAGGAAGAGTAACAGGCTGGATGAAAACTTGTTTTCCTGAATCCAGATACAGTCTCTCAATCTGTTGTACCACCTAGCTGCTTTGTAATCTATGATTAGGTCTTCTGATGGAACTAAAAAATCTACCCTTTGAAAGAGAGAGTTGGTGGTTATATAGGAGCTACATCCTGAGGGTTTTTGGAGAAGGACCCTTGAGTCAATCTCAGTTTGCTCCATGTGGTGCTTAATTTGCAGTATTTCTCCATTCTGTCAAATACTTGGCTTTTCCCAAACCTTTGGTGATACAAGATGGCCTAAGAAACTTGGAATGGCTTCTGGCTGAGACCTACTTATACAAGAGGTATGTCAAGAGAGGCTTCCCTCATATTTGACATGAGCCAGCTTTTAAAAAACAATTTTAAAATTTGGATATTCAAACAGCTTGGGTCCATTCAAGTATGCAAAAAAGTGGAAATGATACTCGGGAAGAGGAAGCTAGGAAAAGGACCTGAACCAAGTAAAGCATACATGGAGAAAATCTGTCTGTGAGGTGACACAGTTTTGACAGCATTTATTTTTTACTTTGTAAGGGAACTGAGGGAAGGGAAGATACCGAATCAGTGGAGGGAAAAGCCATAGATATGAATGCTTTAAAAGGTGATGAAGAGAACATCAAGAACTATTGACTCATATGTATATCCTTTCATATAATTAAATTCTATAAAGAATTATCTACATATGTATTGGAGGTATCCTTGATGAAAGTGTGAAATGAGAACAGGTGGCCCCCTTTGGCCACCTCTATATAGTCTCTCCCATTAGGATTTGAGTTCCATAAGGGAAAGGATTATCTTTGATTTTGCATTCATATAGCCAGTGCTTAGTATATCCCTTGGCACTTAGTAAGTATTTAATGAAAACTTTTTCATTCATTCATTCATCCTATTAGAGAACACATGCTGCTAACTATTGGAGAATGGAGAGAAGAAGCTGATCTCCTCCATAGTCTCTGAAGTAAGCCTCTAAAACTCAGGCCTCAAGTTTAAGCTTTGTTACTTTTTATGTGACATTGTTCAAGCTGTTAATATTTCTTTGGGCTTAAATTTCCTCTTCTGTCAATAAAGAGAACGGGTAACTTCTACCTCAAACATTCTGTGCTTTCAAATGTCCAAGCAAAGGAACATCAGGATTTTCAGATAAGATCATGTAACAGACATGAACTAACTCTTTTTAACAAAGCCAAGAGAAATCCAGAAGAAATAGTTAAGGGGAACACCAATTGGAGAAGAAGTAACAGATGGATACAGACAGGGCAAAGAAAAAAGGACAATATGTACTAAACCAAATATCCACTGCCAACTGGAGGACCACAATGAATTTTTTTTTCAAAGCACTTTATTGGTTCTCTAAATTTTAGAAGTTTCTTTAATAAACTATGAGAGAAATGCTTTTAATAACTTCTAATATAATTCTGTTTTGTCTCTGAACTTGGTTCTTGCAAAGATATCAAGATAGTTCTCTCCAATATATCAGTCATTCCTCCCATGACTGAAGGATTTTTATTAATTTTTAATTTCAAATTTGGCCTTTACTCATAAAGTTTTTCAGAACTGTTTTTAATTCAGAAAGGAGAGCTTCATCAAAAGCAGATGTATTAGTTAAGTGAGCACTGTACTTCTCCATGATGCACATTCATCATGGTAGAAAATACCAAAATCATTCTTAGTGTGTTTTTCAAGGGACGTTTTAAGGAAATAAATTCATAAAATTCATATGATAGGGGAAAAACCTTTTTGTTTGCTATCACTTCATTTATGGTTTTCATCTTAATGGTACATGTAATATAAGAATTCCCAAAGGAAGCAATCTTTTGCAAGTGTTCCAAAAATCAAAATCATGCTATTTTAACTTCTTTATTTTTATTAGTTCCAGCTTACTCTGCTTAGGGACTACAGAATAAACAGCAGTAGCATAGCCATCTTATACATAATACACTTGAATTAAAAATCCAATGTATTTGGCAAATGTTCTGACCATGGCAGTAGTGAAGCAATCTGATTTACAATCCTAGAATCAATGTGGAATCCTCCATATTCTCCTATGGCTACTAAGGTCAAAACATTGATTAAGTATTCATAATAAGACCTACTATGGCTTGACCATAAGCTCCATAAAGGAAGGACAATATCTTATTAATATTTTATTTGTCCTCCAGTACATTGCACTGGGGAACTCTTCATATGCTTGCAGTAGATGTCTTCCTTAATCACTGACAGACTTGAGGCCTGTCAGTTACTCTCAACATATTTAACCCATCTGTCCAAATGGGTTTACCTGAATATGACTGCTCAGAGCATGCTACAGCTATTTGGAGCCACAGATAGACATCAAAGATGTCCTGAAAAGGACTTAGCAAGTTATCATACTAGAGGTACTACTCTTGTTTGAACAACTCACACATTCCCAATGAGGGGACATACATTTGCTGAATGCCAAAATAAGAATTTATTTCTGTTTCTTTATTTTGTGTCATATAGTGATTTGATATTTTCAGATCACTCAGGTTTAAGGCCCACTATAATCCTTTAGACTCATAGTATCAGAGGCTATAAAGAAAACAAGGCCTGGAAATCAGAAAGTCAAACCCAGTCCTCCTACAGGTAAGGAAATATGGTGGAGATACAAGAGGAACATATAGGCTCTCTATCATATATCATTTACTTTTGTCCCATTTTGAAACTTATTTTTCTGTCATATGATCCATAAATATTTGGATTCTTATCTTGTGGCCTCTTCTGAGGGAAAACAATAGTAGATGCTGTGTTGTCAGTTGTCCTTCAGTTAGAAAAAATTCTGGAAAGGTTATTGATATTTTTATTCTCAGTTCTCACTCTTCTCAATGTTTCGGAAGCATTTAGTAATGTTGATAATTTTATCCTCCTAGATATTATCTTTACTCCCCTCACTTTTCATGATATTGTTCTACTGGTTTTCCTCCTACCTATTTATAGCTTTTTCCCATTAGTCCCAAATTGTTCTCCAAAGTAATTGGATCAGTTCACAATTCAACCAACAATGGATTAATGTACTTATTTTTCCACATCCCCTCCATAATTGTAATATTCCTTCATGTGACAGATTCTGCATGAAATCTTTTCTGATCCCCCAGCTTCATTAACCTGATGTTGCTTCTATTTTTTTAAACTTATGATATTTCTTTGATGCAAAGAAATTGCTTATTGGGAGATGAAATTTTTTGGCCCTTATTTCAAAGTCTATAGAATCATTAGACAAAGGCAGAGTAGGTGGATCACAATGTATATAAAATAAGGAAAAGCTGAGATTTCTTCAACACCTTTAGAATGTTTCCCATAGAAAAACAAAATTGGCTCTCCATGAAAATAACACAATGGTATAACTTGAAAGTATCCTAATCATGACACTTCCATTTTGGAGGATTGGTAGCACCTGACCAAGTGCTAACAGAATAGTCATTGAAATGATAATTTAAGAGTAATTTAAGATAATTTATATATATATATATAATATAGATAGATAAAATTAAGATAATTTAAGAGTAATAAATTAAGAGTAATAAAAGAGTAATTTAAGAAAGGGAGGGAGTCAAGATGGTGGCCTAGAAGGAGCAGAAGTTCAGACCTCTGAGTACCCTTCCAATCACAAATTGAATGCTCCTAAGGGACTGAAAATCAAACCTAACAACAAGACAGATCCAAGGAACCCTTCTGCTGGACTCAATTCAAAAGGTACACCCCCCCAAAAGCAAGAATCTGAGAACACTCGGTTTTAAGGGGAAGGCAGAAGGAAGGTCCCAACACCCCTCCCCCCACCTACCTAGAGTGCTGAGACTCCAGTGGCAGTGAGAACCTCTGGGTGGGCAAAGGTGCTGATCTGGAGGGTGTACCTTGCAGGCAGGGCTGTGCAAAGTTCAGAGCATCCAACACAGATGGTGGGGAAGGAGCTAGAGAGGGAGAATAGACCTAGCAGCCTGGCCAGAGCTGTGGAGATCCTCCATAATTGCTCCAGCCTTCCAGGATGTTTTGGACTCAGAGCACACTCAGTCCAACTAAGCTGAACTTAATCCCATCAAAAGTATCTAGAACTCAGGGAAGCCCAGACTCGACACCCATCCTCATTGACTGCTGGACTTTATTCCAATCAAAAGCCTCCAGAGGACAGGGAAGCTCAAACCCCCAAAAACCCACCCCCAGGACTGCACCAAGAGATGTTCTGTCAAAGTTTCAAGAGGGGAGACTGACATAAGCCCCCAAAACCAAAAACATGAGAGGAGCAAGAGCACAGACAAATACGGGGAGCAAAGAAAGGGTGTATATGAGCAAACAACAGAAGAAGAAGAAAGAAATTACAATAGATAGCTTCTATACAGCGAACAGAACAGAAGAGGTGGGATCAGCAAATGATAAATCAGAAATCCCAGCGAATTGGATACAGGCTTTAGAAGAACTCAAAATACAATTCAAAACACAATTAAGAGAGGCTGAAGACAACTTTAACAGCAAAATAAGTCATCTGGAAACAGAAAACAGTGTCTTGAAAGCCAAAATTAATCAGCTGGAAAATGAGGCAAAGGAGATGAAAGATGAGGTAAGGAGGATGAAAGATGACCTCCATAGAAAATCAGACCAGAAAGAGAAGGATGACCAAAAAGCCAGGGATGAAATCCAGTTTTTAAGTACCAGAATACAACAACTAGAATGAAATGACCTCACAAGGCAGCAGGAAACTATAAAACAAAACCAAAAGAATGAAAAAAATTAAGGAAAATATGAAGCATCTCATTCACAAAACAGAGGATTTAGAAAATTGTTTGAGGAGAGACAATTTAAGAATCATTGGTCTACCAGAAGACTATGACAAAAGAAAAAGCCTGGACATAATACTACAGGAAATTATTCAAGAAAACAGCCCTGATATTCTAGAACAAGAGGGAAAAGTAGAGACTGAAAGAATCAACAGATTACCTCCTGTACTTAATCCCTAACTGACAACACCCAGGAATGTTATAGCCAAATTCAAGAACTATCAGACCAAAGAAAATATATTACAAGCTGCCAAGAAGAAGTCATTCAGATACCATGGAACCACAGTAAGGATAATGCAGGATCTGGCAGCATCAACACTGAAGGACCGAAAGGCATGGAATATAATATTCTGGAAAGCAAGGGCACTAGGTCTACATCCAAGAATCAACTACCCAGCAAAACTGACTATATTCTTACAGGGAAAAGTAAGGTCATTCAAAAAAATAGAAGAATGCCAAGAATTTGCAAAAAAAAGACCAGACCTGAACAGAAAATTTGACGTCCAATCACAGAACTCAAGAGAATCATCAAAAGGTATTTTAAAAAGAGGGATAAAAGAAAAACAAAACAAAACAAAATTTAAGAGACTCAATAAGTTAAAATGATATGTATCCCTATAAGAAAAGAGGTCATTGGTAACTCTTAAAAACTGTTGTTATAACCTGGGCAGCTAGAAGAATTATTACAGTGACAACCTGTTTAGGATGAAAGGACAAGACAGAAATAGGTATATAGATATATGCATGCATAAATACATATACATATGTGTTCATATATATATATATATGCAACCTGAGCTAAAAAAAGAGGTTAATACTAAAAGAAATGGGAAAAGAAACACAAGGGGGTAAACTTATATGTCACAAAAAAGCTCATGGTAGGAGGGGGGAGAACATCAATACACTGGAAGGGTAAAGATGTTGGAGATAGGAAATATTCAACTATTATATGCTTTGAAATTGACCCAAAGAGGGAAGAATAATCCAATCCATTGGGGCAGAGAATAGATTTGCACCCTATAGGGGAGTAGACGGGTAATAAATGGACTGGTGGGGAGGGAAGCAGTACAAAGGAGGGAGAGGGTGGGGGGTAATTTTAGAAAGACTACAGGGAAAATAAGGGGGGAATAAGAAGGAAGGGGGTAGAAAGGGAAGTAAAATAATGGTGGGAACTAGGGGGACTGATTAAAAGCAAAACATTGGTATAGAAGGTAATAGTGAAAGAAGAAAAGGCAGGATCAGGAGTAGAAATCAAAATGCTGGGAAATACACAACTAGTAATCATAACTGTGAATGTGAATGGAATAAACTCACCCATAAAATTCAAACGAATAGCAGAGTGGATTAAAATCCAAAACCCTACCATATGATGTCTACAAGAAACCCACATGAAGAAGGTAGATACACATAGGATGAAAGTAAGAGGATGGAGCCAAATCTATTGGGCATCAACTGATAAAAAGAAGGCAGGAGTTGCAATCATGATATTTGACAAAGCCAAAGTAAAAATAAATCTAGTTAAAAGAGATAGGGAAGGTAATTACACCCTGATAAAAGGCAGTATAGACAATGAAGAAATATCTGTACTCAACATGTATGCGCCAAATGGCATAGCATCCAAATTTCTAAAGAAGAAACTAGTGGAGCTCAAGGATGAAATAGATAGAAAAACTATACTAGCGGGAGTCCTGAACCTTCCTCTCTCAGAACTAGACAAATCAAACAAAAAAATGAATAAGAAAGAGGTAAGAGAAGTGAATGAAATCTTAGAAAAATTAGAGTAAGTAGACATGTGAAGAAAAATAAATAGGGACCAAAAGGAATATACCTTCTTTTCAGCAGCACATGGTACATTCACAAGAATTGACCATATATTAGGGCATAAAAACATTTCAAACAAATGCAAAAGAGCAGAAATAATAAATGCAACCTTCTCAGATCACAATGCAATGAAAATAATAATTAGTAAGGATACATGGAGAGGTAAATAAAAAATTAATTGGAAATTAAACAATATGATTCTCCAAAATTGGTTAAAGAACAAGTCATAGAAACAATAACTTCATTGAAGAAAATGACAATGATGAGACATCCTTTCAAAACCCATGGGATGCAGGCAAAGTAGTACTCAGGGGGAAATTTATATCCTTGAGTTCATATATTAACATATTAAGGAGGGCAGAGTTCAATGAATTGGGCATGCAAATTAAAAAAACTAGATAGCGAACAAATTAAAAATCCTCAGATGAAGACTAAATTAGAGATCCTAAAAATCAAAGGAGAAATTAATAAAATTGAAATTCAAAGAACTATTGATTTAATAAATAAGACTAGAAGCTGATACTTTGAAAAAACAAATAAAATAGACAAAATATTAGTCAGTCTAATTTAAAAAAGGAACTAGACTAACAGAGGAAGAAATAAATTACCTAAACAACCCCATATAAAGAAAAGAAATTGAACAAGCCATCAAAGAACTCCCTAAGAAAAAATCCCTAGATCCTGATGGATTCACAAATGAATTCTATCAAACATTCAAAGAACAATTAATCCCAATACAATACAAACTATTTGGCAGAATAAGCAAAGGAGGAGCTCTACAAAATTCATTTTATGACACACACATGGTACTGATCCCAAAGCCAGGCAGGTCAAAAACAGAGAAAGAAAACTACAGACCAATCTCCTTAATGAACAAGATGCAAAAATATTTAATAGGATACTAGCAAAAAGACTCCAGCAAGTGATCATGAGGGTTATTCATTATGACCCCGTAGGATTCATATCAGGAATGCAAGGATAGTTCAATATTAGGAAAACCATCCACATAATTGACCGTATTAACAAGCAAACTGACAAAAATCACATGATTATCTCAATAAATGCAGAAAACGTCTTTGATAAAATACAACACCCATTCCTATTGAAAACACTAGAAAGTATAGGAATAGAAGGGCCTTTCCTAAAAATAATAAACTGTACACATCTAAAACCACCAGCAAACATCATCTGCAATGCAGACAAACTAGAAGCCTTCTCAATAAGATTAGGAGTGAAACAAGTTTCCCATTATCACCTCTATTACTGGACATTGTTCTAGAAACACTAGCAGTAGCAATTAGAGAAGAAAAAGAAATTGAAGGTATTAGAATTGGCAATGAGGAGACCAAGCTATCACTCTTTGAGGATGATATAATGGTTTACTTCAAGAATCCTAGAGAATCAACCAAAAAGTTAGTGGAAATAATCAACAACTTTAGCAAAGTTGCAGGATACAAAATAAACCCATATAAGTCATCAGCATTTCTATATATCTCCAACCAATTTCAGCAGCAAGAATTAGAAAGAGAAATTCGAGAAATTCCATTTAAAATCACCCTAGTCAAAATAAAATACTTAGGAATCTATCTGCCAAGACAAACACAGGAACTATATGAACACAACTACAAAACACTCTCCACACAATTAAAACTAGATCTAAACAATTGGAAAAACATTAATTGTTCATGGGTGGAATGAGCTAACATAATAAAATGACAGTCCTGCCCAAATTAATCTACTTATTTAGTGCCATACCCATTGAACTACCAAAATAAAATTTACTGAATTATAAAAAATCATAACAAAGTTTATTTGGAAGAACAAAAGTTAAAGGATATCCAGGGAAATCATGAAAAAAAATGCAAAGGAAGGAGGACTTACAGTCCCAGATCTCAAACTATACTCTAAAGCAGTTGTTATCAAAACATTTTGGTACTGACTAAGAGACAGAAAAGAGGATCAGTGGAATAAACTTGGGGTAAATGATCTCAGCAAGACAGTCTATGATAAACACAAAGATACCAGTTTTGGGGACCAAAACCCACTTTTTCATCAAAATTGCTGGGAAAATTGGAAGTCAGTGTGGGAGAGATTAGGTTTGGATCAACATCTCACACCCTACACCAAGATAAACTCAGAATGGGTGAATTACCTGAACATAAAGAAGGAAACTATAAGCAAATTAGGCGAACACAGAATAGCATACTTGTCAGATCTTTGGGAAAGGAAAGACTTTAAAACCAAGCAAGAGTTAGAAAAAAAACATAAAATGTAAATAAATAATTTTGATTACATCAAATTAAAAAGGTTTTGTACAAACAAAACTAATGCATCCAAAATAAGAAGGGAAGCAACGAATTGGGAAATAATCTTCATTTCAAAAACCTCTGACAAAGGTCTAATTACTTAAATTTATAAAGAAATAAACCAGTTGGACAAAAAAATCAAACCATTATCCCATTGAAAAATGGAAAAGAGACATTAATAGGAAATTTTCAGTTACAGAAATCAAAATTATTAGTAAGCACATGAAAATGTGTTCTAAATCTCTTATTATCAGAGAAATGCAAATCAAAACAACTCTGAGGGATCACCTCACACCTAGCAGAATGGCTAACATGACAGCAAAGGAAAGTAATGAATGTTGGAGGGGATGTGGCAAAGTTTGGACATTAATTCGTTGCTGGTAGAGTTGTGAATTGATCCAAACATTCTGGAGGGCAATTTGGAACTATGCCCAAAGGGCACTAAAAGACTGTCTGCCCTTTGATCCAGCCACAGTGCTGGTCAGTTTGTACCCCAAAGTGATAATAAGGAAAAAGACATGTACAAAAATAGTCATCGCTGCACTCTTTGTGGTGGTAAAAAAATGGAAAATGAAGGGATGCCCTTCAATTGGGGAATGGCTGAACAAATTGTTGTATATGTTGGTGATGGAAGACTATTGTGCTCAAAGGAATAATAAAGTGGAGGAATTCCATGGGGCCTGGAACAACCTCCAGGAAGTGATGCAGAGTGAGAGGAGCATAGCCAGGAAAACATTGTACACATAGACTGATACACTGTGGTACAATCGAATGTAATGGACTTCTCCGTTAGTGGCAATGCAATGACCCTGAACAATTCAGAGGAACCTACGAGAAAAACCACTATCCACATTCAGAGGAAACATAGTGGGAATAAAAACACAGAATAAAAACAACTGCTTGAATACATCGTGAATACATGGGTGCAAGTGATATGGTTGGGGATGTAGACTCTAAATGAATATCCTATTGTAAACAACATGGAAATATTTTCTGATCAAGGACACAAGTAATACCCAATGAAATTGTGCATTGACTGCAGGACGAGTGGGTGGAGGGGAAGGAGCGAAATAATGTGAGTTTTGTAACCAAGGAATAATGTTCTATATTGACTAAATAAACTTATTTAAATGGGAAAAAAGAAAGACAAACTAAACTCTTTAAAAAAAGGGAAAAAAAGAAGGGAATTCTTTATCTAATTCTATAAAAATATTGGCAGTTTGATAAGTATAGCACTGAATAAGTAAATTAATTTAGGTAGGATATTCATTTTTATTGTATAACTTTTCCTACTCATGAGCAATTGATTTTTTATCCAATTGTTTAGATCTAGTTTTATTTGTGTGAGGAGTATGTTATAGTTATGTTCATATACTTCCTGAATTTATCTTGGCAAGTAGATTCCCAGGTATTTTATATTTTCCAGAGTGATTTAAATGGCACTTTTCTTTCTCTTGGTGCTGGATTTTTTTTTTTGGAAACATATAGGAATGTGGATGATTTTTGTGGGTTTAGTTTGTACTCTGCAACTTTGCTAAAGTCATTGATTATTTCTACTTGCTTTTTAGTGGATTTTCTCAGATTCTCTAGGTATATCATTATGTAATCTGCAAAGAGTGATAATTTAGTTTCCTCATTGCCTACTTTGATCCCTTCAATTTATTTTTTTCTCTAATTCCTACTGCTAGCATTTCTAGTACAATATTAATTAGTAGTGGTGATAATGGGCATCCCTGCTTCATTTTTTATCTTATTGAGAGGGCATCTAACTTATCCCAATTGCAATGATACTTCCTGATGATTTAAAATGAATGCTGTCCGTTGTTTTGAGGAAAGGCCCTTTTATTCCTATATTTTCTAGTATTTTCAATAGGAATGGGTGCTGTATTTTGTCAAAGGCTTTTTCTGCATCTATTGAGATAATTATGTGATTTCTATTAGTTTGTTTGTTGATATAGTCAATTATGCAAATGGTTTTCCTAATATTGAACCATGGTTCAATTCCTTGAATTGAATTCCTTGACATTCTTGGTATAAATCCCATCTGGGCATAGTAAATAATCCTTGTGATATGATAACTTGTTGTAGCCTTTTAGCTAGTGTTTTATCTAATATTTCTATCTATGTTTATTTAGGACATTTGT
The DNA here is from genome assembly GCF_027887165.1 of Monodelphis domestica. NCBI lineage: Eukaryota > Metazoa > Chordata > Mammalia > Didelphimorphia > Didelphidae > Monodelphis > Monodelphis domestica. Next base: position 205,882,308 of record NC_077233.1, on the reverse strand, counting down.
CTATAGTTTTCCTTCTGTTTATCGTTTTCCTGGCTTGGGAATCAGTACCATATTTGTGTCATAAAAAGAATTTGGTAAAACTCCTTCTTTGCCTATTTTGTCAAATATTCTATAGAATATTGGGATCAATTGATCTTTAAATGTTTGATAGAATTCACTTGTGAATCCATCTGGCCCTGGTGGTTTTATCTTTGGGAGTTCCTTGATGGCTTGTTCAATTTCTTTTTCTGATATGGGATTATTTAAGTATTCTATTTCCTCTTCTGTTAATTTAGACAATTTATATTTTTGTAAATATTTTTCTTTTTTACCTAGATTGCCATTTTTATTGTCATATAATTGGGCAAAATAGCTCTTAATAATTGCCTTAATTTCTTCTTTATTAGAGGAGAGATTACCTTTTTCATTCATGATATTGTTAATTTGCTTCTCTTCTTTCTTTTTCTTAATTAGATTAACCAACAGTTCATCTATTTTATGTGTTTTTTCAAATACTAGCTCCTAGTCTTATTTATTCATTCAATAGTTGTTGAGGGTTTTTTTACTTTCAATTTTATTAATTCCTCCTTTGATTTCTAATATTTCCAATTTGGTCTTTATCTGCAGGGTTTTACTTTGTTGTTTTTTCTAGGTTTTTTTTTTTCATAAGTTGCATGCCCAAATAGTTAATCTCCTCTTTCTCTTTTTTGTTAATATGGGCACTCATGGATATAAAATTTCCCTCTGAGTACTGCTTTTGTTGTACCCCATAAGTTTTGATATGTTATTTCCTCATTGTCGTTCTCTTCAAGGAAATCAGTAATTTTTTCCCCTATGATTTGTTATTTAACTCACCAGTTTTGGAAAATCAGATTCTTTACTTTCCAATTAATTTTTAATTTTCTTCTCCATGAACCCTTATTAATTATAATTTTTATTGCATTATGATCTGAAAAAGTTGTATTTATTGTTTTTGCTTTTCTGCATTTCTTTGCAATGTATGGGAGGCAGAGTCAAGATGGTGGCCTAGAGGCAGCAAATGTCCAGACCTCTGAAAATCCTTCCTTACTGATTACAAACTAAATACTCCTAGGGGACTGAAAGTCCAACCTAACAAAAGCAGAGCCAAGGAACCCTCCTGCTGGACTCAACTTAAAAGGTACACTCCCCCCAAAGCCAGAATTTGAGAAAACTCTGGTTTAAGGGGAAGGAAGAAGGAAGGTCCCAGGACTCCTCCCCCACCTAGAGCGCTAAACCTCCAATGGCAGCTGGAACCTCTGGGTGGGCAAAGGCACTGGTCTGGAGGAAGTACCTTGCGGGAAAAGCTGTGCCAGGCTCAGAGCATCCAACACAGGCAGTGGGGAAGCAGATAGAAAAGAAACACAGAGTGCAGAGCTCAGAGTGGGAGACATAGTTGCAGCAGTGGAGACACTGCATATTTCCCCCACCTCCCTTTCCAGAGGTTTTGGTCTCAGGGAACATCCAGTAACAGAATTGGACTTAATCCCATCAAAGCTTTCAGAGGGCAGGGAAGCTCAAGCTCCAAAACCCCTCCCCCCACACACTGCTGAACTTAATCCCATCAAAGCCTCCAAAGGGCAGAGAACCTCAAGCTCCAACACTCTGCCCCCACAGACTACACTAAGAGATTTACTGACAAATCTCCAAGGGTGAAGGCAGAAAGAAAAGCCCAAAACCACACAAAAAATTAGAAGAGCAAGAGTTTAGGTAACTGCAGGGAATAAAGAAGGGGTAAATATGTGCAAAGTTTTTATGCCCTAGTACATAGTTTGTCTTTGTAAATGTACCATGTGCTACTGAAAAGAAAGTAAATTCCTTTTTATCAATATTTATTTTCTACATATATTTATTAACTCTTAATTTTTCTAAGCTTTCATTCACATCTCCTTTTTCCTTTTAAATATTATTTTATTAGGTCATTTTCAAACATTATTCATTGGAAATAAAGATCATTTTTTCTCTTCCCCCCTCCCGCCACCCCCTCCCATAGCCAGCACATGATTCTTCTGGGTATCACATGTGTCCTTGATCTAAACCCATTTCCATGTTGTTGGTATTTGCATTAGGGTGTTCATTTAGAGTCTCTCCTCAATCATTTTCATTCACATCTCTTACATTTTTCTTATTTATTTATTCATGATAGAGGACGGTTAAGGTCTCCTACTAGTATAGTTTTACTATCTATTTCTTCCTTGATATTCTTTAGTTTCTCCTTTAAAAATCTGGATGCTATACCATTTGGTGCATATATGTTGAGTACTGATATTTCTTTATTGTCTATACTGCCTTTTATTAGGATATAATTATCTTTCTAATCTCTTTTAATCCAATATATTTTTACTTTGGCCTTGTCAGTTATCATAATTGTGACTGCTGTCTTCTTTTTCAGTTGATGTCCAATAAATTCTACTTCAGCCTCTTATCTTTACCTTGCATGTGTCTACCTGCCTCATGTGTGTTTCTTATACACAACATATGCTAGGATTTGGGTTTTTAATCCGCTCTGCTCTATGTTTCCTTTATATGGGTGAGTGCATCCCATTCACATTCGGAGTTATGATTGTCTCTTGTGTATTCCCCATTATTTTGAGTTCCTCTTTTAATCCTGCCCTTTCTTCTTTTACTATTTCCTTCTACACCATTGTTTTGCTTTTAATCAGCCCCCCTTTTCCCCACTCTTATTTTACTTTCCTTCCCACCCCCTTCCCTTCTTATTCCTCTTCTATTTCAATCTAAGATCTATTAATTCCTCCCCCCCCCCAATCTTTCCCTATCTTTTAGTACTCCCCACCCCTCACCCCTCTTCCTTATTCTTTTTTATCATCTCCGTATGCGTAAGATAGAATTCTATACCCCAACAGATCTGGCTGTTCTTCTCTCTCAGAACTGATTCAACTGAGAATAAGGTTTAAGTATTACCTATTGCCACTTTCTTCCTCCCCTTCCTATAACAGTATTTTTCACTCCCCTTCCCCATGCATCTCTTTATGTGGTGTAATTTATCCCATTTTAACTGTTCCTTCAAATTTCTATTAGTACCATCCTCTTTTTTGTTCCCTCCAATTTTTTTATATATCTTCTTAAACAGATTAATACCACAACCTCTGCTTATTAACATTTCTTCTATACATTATGATAATGAAAACAATTTTTAAGAATTCTAGATATAATTTTTCCATATACAAATATAATCCATCTAACCTTATTTAAGCCTTTAATTTCCTCCCTTTCTTATTTACCTTTTTTATGGTTCTCTCGAATTTTGTATTTGGACATCAAATTTTCTATTTAGTTCTGGTCTTTTCTTTAGGAATGCGTAGGAATCTTCTATTTTATTAAATGCCAAAACTTTCCCCTAAAAGTGTATATAGTCAGTTTTGATAGGTAGGTAATTCTTGGTTGTAGACCCAATTATCTTGCCTTCCTGAATATCATAAGCCTTGTGGTCCTTTTGTGTGGAAGCTGCCAGATCCTGTGTAATCCTGACTGGGGCTCCTTGATATCTGAATTTCTGGCTGCTTGCAATATTTTTTCCTTGGCCTGGTGTTGTGATCCATAAGTGCAGATTCAGAGACCCTTAGCTAGAATATTCCTAGCCAGTTTTGTATCCTATACCCCAAAAAACCCCTGAAGGCAACTGTAATCCCAACATAATTCTTGTGTATGTTTCATGTAACTCATGGAAACCCCTGATTCCCTAATCCCCATACAAGATGTAAAGAAGACGTCATCATCTTCCAATCCTCATCCATGATGGGAAATTCTCTGTTCACTATTACCTGTTACCACATTATAATTTGTCTTACCATGACTATGTAAAGCTTGCATAGAAACCAAACAGTTATAAAAATCCTCACTCCTCTCAATAAAGTTGCCACTGCTTACCATCAACATTTTTGGTCTATGTCATTAATCAGTATCAGCCCTCCTGAGTCTGCCTATATTCTTATACCTTGGGACCCCCAAACAGGTGGTCCTAGTGGTCTCTGACAGCCTGGGAACTCTCGAATTTGGCTATAACATTCCTGGCAGATGTCTTTTGGGGATTTAGTGTAGGGGGTGATCTATGGATTCTTTCAATGTCTATTTTGCTCTCTTTTTCAAGAATATCATGGCAGTTTTCTTGGATAATTTCTTGTAATATGATGTCAAGGATTATTTTGTTGTTGTTCTAAGCTTTCAGATAGCCCAATAATTCTCAAATTGTCTCTCCTCGATCTGTTTTCTAGGTTAGTTGTCTTTTCAATGACATATTTCATGTTTCTTTCTATATTTTCATTCTTTTGATTTTGCTTTATTAATTCTTGCTCTCATGACATCATTAGCTTCTACTTGACCAATTCTAGTCTTTAAAGACTGATTTTCAGCTATGATCTTTTGATTTTCCTTTTCAGTTTGATCTATCCTGCTTTTCATGACTCCCAGCAGGTCAATTCTGGCCTCCAATTTGCTTATTGCTATATTTGATTTCTGTGCCTCTTTTTCCATATGGGCAATTTTATCTTTTAAGTTGTTATTTTCTTTTTGTATTACTTTCATTTCTTTTCCTCACTTTTCTTCCCATTTTTCTTCTATCTTTCTTACCTGGTTCTTAAACTCCTTTTTGAGTTCCTTGAGAGCTTGTGACCAATTTCCATTTTTTCTTGAAAGTTTGGTTGTGTTTGGTTGTTTCTCACTTTTTGCTTTTGCTTCTATATTTTGCTCTTTTTGTCCATAGAAATTTTACAGTTTCAAGAGTTTTTTCTGTTGTTGCTTATTCCTTTTGCCACCAGAGGATTATGATTCCTGCATGTTGGTAATCATTGCTTTCTTTGATTCTGCCTCACAGGGCTTTGTCTTGGTACTACTTTCCCCTTCCCTCTCAGAAGTCTGACTGAACGCAGGTAGGTCTGTGATGTTCTCTGTGTAGTGGGATCTTTAAAGCATTTTACCCTGAGGATATCTTCCTCAGCTGCAGCCTTTTCAGCTGCACTGTGTGTTTTTCCCTGAGGCTATCTTCCCAGCCCCTGATGCCTTGGCTGTGGCCAGCCACTCTGTGCTCAGCTCCACGCTCTTCAGCCCTGAGTCTTGTTGTTAAGGTCTGACACTGCCCTCAGGGGTAAGTCTGTGGTGCTTTCAGATAGCCCCCAAGAATTTAGTGATTGCTCTGGCCCTTGCTCTAACTCTGGAGCAATAGGTGGTATGAGGGAAGGGTGATCATCTTGGGCTTTGATTAGTTTAGTTTCACCCCCTTATAGCATGGAAATTCCCACTCACTGCCTACCTTTAATGCTGTGTCCAGTGGAAGAGCCCCTTTACTCATCCAGTTTTGATTTCTGTCCTTTTGAGATACTTTGTAATGATCAGTTGAAAGGAGATTCAGAAGGAATTCCTTATCAAAAGTGCATTTCAATTTGGAAGGGACCTTATGGGTCTTCTAGGGCAGCCACTTTGGAGAGATATATAGGAGAGATGATTTATCATTGAGGGATGAGGAATAAAAATAATACACCATGATTTTATAGGAAAGAACATTCAGGCTCAAAAAAGGTTAAAGAATTCCCTAAAATCACACAAGTAGTAAATAGCATAGGCAAGAGTCAGACTAAGGTCTCCTAGACACAAAATATAAAAGATTTTCCCCATGTATCAAACTTGGATAAAATTCAGAATTATCAAATATCAGAGTAAAAATGCATTTAGAAATTTTTGTTCAGTTGTGTCCAACTCTTCATGACCTTACTTTGAGTTTTCTTGGTAAAGATACTGGATTAGTCTGCCATTTTGTTCTCCAAATCATTTTTGTAGGCAAGTAACTGAGTCAAACAGGTTTAAATAACATGCCCAGAAATATACAATTAAGTAAGCCTCTAAGGTCAGATTTGTACTCACAAAAATGAGTCTTCTTAAATCCGTGCCTACCACTCCATCCAGTCTGCCACCTAGCTACCCTAAGGAGTGCTAACTCTGATGACATGAACACAAATGAGCCAATGAAGATTCCTATAAACTACTAGACCTTATACTTTTTACATTTCAATTAAGCCAAGGATACTGCTATGATGAGCTTTTAACTAATTTCTTTTTTGTTTATTTTAAAACCTCTCTCTGTTATCCAATGTCTGTTGATTATACACATTGTTAAAATAAATTAAAATGATGTTGAAAGTCTCAATTTACATTTAATTTTTTAAAATGACACTAATGTGAAATAAAGTAAAAAGATTTGTAAAATAACCTCAAGAAAAGAAGGAAATTAGATTGGAAATAATAATGATCTAGAAAATGTTTCCTTTCTTCTCAAATTTTCTTTTAGTTATTTATTTTTTCATCCCTAGTACATTCCACATTATATTAATGAAGATAGCTATTAATAAGTATTTTAAGTCCCTATATTTGTCAAACAGTGGGTTAAGTATTGACAAAAAAAGGCAAAAGATAATCTCTGCCTTCAAAGGACCTCACAAGCTAATGAAGAAAACCAGTGAAATTTCTGTAAGCTAGAGTGGATCACAAACATAAGTGACATTGATGGATATGGCAATGGTAGTACTGGAGAACAGGTATGTTTATGATACTAAAAAGTTTCTTTATTTCTTATTCCAAGTTACCTTTTATGTTAATAAAAGATCATTATAGAAGTTGAGAAGAGTTTTAATCATCTAGTCCCCACATACCTCCTGCAAGTGTTTTTGGAGTGGCTCAGTATATAGAGTGCTAGCCCTGGATTCCAGAAGGTCTGAGTTCAAATCTAATTCAGACACTAAGTGTCCCTGGACAAGTCACTTTCCTCTACTCGCCTTAGTTTCTTCATTTGTAAAATAAACTGGATAAAGAAATGATAGACCACTATAGTATCTTTGAGAAGAAAAACCCAAATACAGTCACAAATAATAGGATATGACTGAAACAATTGAGCAACAAATAAACTAAATGAATTTTGGAGTCAGAGAGTTAGTTGGGGCTTTAACAGTAGTTAAAATAAATTTTCTTGTCCTATGTCAGATGGTTGTTTCAAGTCAATCAATTCAAGTCAACATAGAAAAAAAAATCAGTCAGAAGAATAGACCCAATCTTGGCCTGTTGCACTATTTTGGATTTTGTTGGTAGCCTGTCTGGTATAAGGGGGGTGGAAAGGGTTACTTTTTAAAGGGTTTGACTGGATTGTTTAAGAGTGTGGTCTCCAGGAATTTAATTTATTCCAAAGAGATTTATTTACAATTTATTTACAAAATGTAGAAAGAGCGAAGTAAGAAAATCAGAGAGAGGATAGGGTAAAATATCTAGCTTAAGCACTAAATAATTTACTCTCAACCCCTGGTTCAACCCGGGCAGGGAGAGGTAGTCCTTAGTCCTTGGCAAAGCCGAGGACCAAGGGAAGTCTCTCTCAAGAACTAAGTCTATTCTGAGGCTAGTTTCCCCTCCCCTCCTCCCCCAGAAAATCCAGCAATTAAGAGTCAGCTTTTCACTCATCACGTGTCAATTCAAAGAAGAGATTTTAGAACAGCTTCACCAGGAACAGGGTCTTGGGTCCAGTCAGTAGATTCTCTACCAGCCTCCACTCCAAAAGAATGAAGAATTGTCTCCAGTGTCCACTTCCAAAGAATGAAGAACTGTCCCTCACAGGAAGTGACAGCTCTTTTTAAAGATACTTCTTTTGTGTCACTTCCTGTGTCTTCCCCTAATTTTATGCCTACCAATCATAGTTGAAGCTTTGCTTTAAGACTACCCAGGGGCAGTTAGTTTAATTCTGATTTGTCACCCATTATTGCACACATGGGTCATAGACCTTCCGCACACACGTGCAAACGAGTTGTTTACACCTTTGGTTATTAAATCTAAAAATGGGCAGGGATTAGGGGCAGCTGGGTAGCTCAGTGGATTAAGAGCTAGGCCTAGAGATGGGAGGTCTTAGGTTCAAATCTGGCCTCAGACACTTCCCAGTTGCATGACCCTGGGCAAGTCACTTTACCCCCATTGCCTAGCCCTTACCACTCTTCTGTCTTGGAACCAATATACAGTAATGATTCCAAGATGGAAGGTAAGGTTTTAAAAAAATGAGCAGGGGTTACAATTTAATCTTCACAGTCAGGGAAGAGTTAATTAATTTCATTTTCACAATCAGGGGAGAGTTAAATTTAATCTTCACACTGGGTACCATGGCCCAAAGCCTTCATCTTTTTCCAAAAGACTTTTATTCTTCCCCAGCAAATGGCAGCAAAAAGGAAAGGAGTGCCCTGAAAAAGCCGACGACCAGCAGAGAGTAGTAGAAAGCTCATCAGTGTTCATGAGACCAACAGAAATCTCCAACAAAGAGTGGAGATATATCTTTCGATGTGATATTTAATGGAGCTTCACAATAACATTGTTGGATAAGAGATATGTGCCCCTATGTTTATGCCCTTTACCCATGTTCCTTGGGCTCCTAATTTTCTTGAATGTGTCTTTCTCTTTTTTTTGCATATTTGCCTAGCAACAAATATTGGGTGAGCAGAAGGGGAAACTTTTCTTAATTGAATATTCAGCTCAATTAAATGCTTTTACTTTGAATGCACATGTCCTTAGGATTCATAAAAATAACATACAGAGGGAATAAGAAAAATGGGAAATCTACAACCCGTTTTTTGTTTAGAGAGGATAAATGGAGAAAATGGAAATGGTAGGTAATCAGGGAAAGAATCATGTGACTGGGGGGAGAAAAGAAAGTAGAACTCAGCTCCTATGGGACCATCACAACACAAAGGAAACCTTTGAGGCCAGACTCTGTTTAAAATGCCCTGAATTAAAAGCTAGTTTATTCTAAATTGAAATTTTTTACAATATTTGAAATCTATTAATTGTAGGTTTAATTTTTTAAGTTTGTACATTTTAAGATTGCCTTTATGACAGTGGTTTAGCATTATGATATAAATATATATTAAAAATGACTTTTTAAAATTAGCTTTTTTTTTCTACTTTAATTATTAGTCCCTGCAGTACTTCCTTTCTCATTTATTGCCATGGGACCTGTTGTTAAGGCATAAGCCCAATGATCAAACTTGCAGCCCTTGGATAGGGAACATTTCATTTCACAGGAAATCAATAAAATGAACTGAGATTTTGGCAGATAGATCTAATGCAAAACTTGATTGCAAATTCAATGTCAATTTCATTTATTCAGTCAAATATGTAGAGTAAATTTTTCATAATGGAGAATTGCTTGCCCAGGAAAAATGTTTGAACTTATATTGGAAATGAATGAAATGTGTGTGAGGCAATAGTGACTTAGGTTTGTACCCTGTTCACTATAGCTATGGTTCATTAAGGGTGCCACAGGGGTGGGCAGGAATGGGAATGATAAAACATATGTGTTATGTTAATGAGAGTGAAGGATTTGACACTGGAAATAAAAATGACAAATATAATGGCTTAGAAGCCAGCTGTGCTTTTAAAAACAAACAAAGGAACAGCAACACCACCAAAATAATTAGCTCTATCTTCTTTTCCGGCAACTGTTTATTGTCAAAACCTGTCTAAATTTAACTTTACATGACATTTTGGGCCAGAATTCAAGAGCAGAGAAGAAGGAGTTTCCAGTGATTTTAGTGACTCTAAATTTCACCCTGAAAAGTCTGTCTTAAAAAAAATACCAATAGTCTTTTAATTGATAGTCATCACCATATCAAATTTATTATTTTAATAATCCTAATCCATTTGTAGAAGTTTCTGATGACAATCACATGGCACACAGTTGTTTGGCCTCCTAGTTTCTGGCTGGCTAGAAAAGTCTCATGCATTTTCCCCCTCTTGCTTCATGGAGACCAGAGGCCGGTTGTCCAAGTAGAACTTCTAAATGCACTCACTTGCAATTTTGAGGGCACTGTTTTACTTTGAGAAACAAAGGGAAAAATAAATCCAATCCACTCCTCTAGACAAATAAAACCCTAAAAGAAAACATTTATTTCTCATTTCTTTGAAGTCTTAAATAAATTTGACAAAAGGCAACTCAAGTCCTCTCAAGTGGAAATGATTCAAGTTACGGTACTGAGGACCAAATATTTTAGGCACAACCTAGAAACCTAGAAACCTGAATATCAATGTGTTAAGTATCACTCCAATTTTAACAATTTTCTACATTTATGTTATTTTAATGTCAAACAGAAGTTTGAACTGATGCTGAAAAGAAATACTAGAGAGCTTTTACGATTTAAGGAAGTTGTCTGAGGCTGTGATAGCTCACTTCAGCTCTTTGTTTTAGTGGTTCTCTTTCACATCTTGGCAGGGGCAGGTAGTGTTATCAAAGGGGTCTCTAGGCAAGAGCTGTTGATGGTCTAATACACACTAAAGGAAGTTTTGATCACATGTATCAAGCCAGCTGTAAAAACAAGCTCCTTACTGTCTATTTCTTAATAGAGACAACTATGTCCAGCTTATTGATAGGAATGTATGTTCTTCAAAATGTTTCGATCATAAGTCATAAGTCAGCTAGGTGGCTCAGTGGATGGAGAATCAGGGCTGGAGATGGGAGATTCTGAGTTCAAATCTGACTTCAGACACTTCCTAGCTGAGTGACTCTGGGCAAGTGCCTTAATGCCAATTACCTAGTTCTACCACTCTTCTGCCTTAGAATTGATATTTAGTATAGATTCTAAGGCAGAATGTAAGTGTTTTAGGGAAGGAAAGAGGGACAGATGGAAGGAAGGAAGGAAGGAAGGAAGGAAGGAAGGAAGGAAGGAAGGAAGGAAGGAAGGAAGGAAGGAAGGAAGGGACGGAGGGAGGGAGGGAGGGAGGAAGGAAGGAAGGAAGGAAGGAAAGGAAGGAAGGAAGGAAGGAGGAAGGAAGGAAGGAAGGAAGGAAGGAAGGAAGGAAGGAAGGAGGAAGGAAGGAAGGAAGGAAGGAAGGAAGGAAGGAAGGAAGGAAGGAAGGAAGGAAGGAAGGAAGGAAGGAAGGAAGGAAGGAAGGAAGGAAGGAAGGAAGGGAGGGAGGGAGGGAGGGAGGGAGGGAGGGAGGAAGGAAGGAAGGAAGGAAGGGAGGAAGGGAGGAAGGGAGGGAGGGAGGGAGGGAGGGAGGAAGGAAGAAAGGAAGTGAGGGAGGGAGGGAGGGAGGGAGGGAAGGAGGGAGGAAGGAAGGAAGGAAGGAAGGAAGGAAGGAAGGAAGGAAGGAAGGAAGGAAGGAAGGAAGGAAGGAAGGAAGGAAGGAAGGAAGGGAGGAAGGGAGGAAGGAAGAAAGGAAGTGAGGGAGGGAGGGAGGGAGGGAGGGAAGGAGGGAGGAAGGAAGGAAGGAAGGAAGGAAGGAAGGAAGGAAGGAAGGAAGGAAGGAAGGAAGGAAGGAAGGAAGGAAGGAAGGAAGGGAGGGAGGGAGGGAGGAAGGAAGAAAGGAAGTGAGGGAGGGAGGGAGGAAGGGAGGGAGGGAGGGAGGGAGGGAGGGAGGGAGGGAGGGAGGAAGGAAGGAAGGAAGGAAGGAAGGAAGGAAGGAAGGAAGGAAGGAAGGAAGGAAGGAAGGAAGGAAGGGAGGGAGGAAGGAAGAAAGGAAGTGAGGGAGGGAGGGAGGGAGGGAGGGAGGGAGGAAGGAAGAAAGGAAGGAAGGAAGAAAGGAAAGAGGAAGGAAGCAGAAAGGGATGGAGGAAGGAAGGAATGAAGGAGATAAGGAAGAAATAAGGAAGGAAGGAGGGAGGAAGGAAGAAAAATGAAATATACATTGATCAATGTTCCTAAGCCTTTTAAAATTGATCACAGGGAATAGACAGAGAAAAATGGCAGAACTTAAAGATGTACTATTTAGTCCCTAGAACAACCAAGAGACTAGTATCACTGAGTCAAAGAGTGTGTGTCAGGGAGTATGTTTAGGAATAGCAGGAAGGTAGGAGGAGGCTAGGTTATGAAGGATTTAGAACCTCAAATGAGGGATTTTGTACTTGAAGCTGTAAGTGATAAGAAGTCATTGGAGTTTATTGAAAAGGGAGTGACGTGGTTTAGTGGATAAATGGAATATGCATAAGAGTGGGGAGAGTCTTGAGGCAAGCCAGCCCATTACTAGGCTATTACAAGAGTACAGGAGTAAGGTGATGAGGTCCTGCACCATATTGGTGGCAGTTTTATAGGAGAGAAGGGTACATATTTGAGAGATGTTCCAAGTGTGAAATTGACAAGTTTTGTCAACAGATTGGATATAAATAATAAAAGATAGTGAGGAGTTTTCCTGGACTTGAAGGATAATGCTCCCCTCCTCAGTAATATGGAAGGTAGGACAGGGGGAGGTTTTAGAGGGAAGGATAATAAGCTCTGCTTTGAACATGTTGAGTTTAAGATCTTTACCAGACACAGTTTGAAAAGTCTGAAAGGCAGTTTGAGATATGAGAATTGAGAACAGCAGAAATGTGAGAGTAGGATAGGTATATTTGAGAATCACCAGCATAGAAATGCTAATTAAATTATGGGAGTTAATGAGATCACTAAGTAAATTAATACAGAGGTAGAAGGAAACTAGGCCTAATTAAGAACCCTGAGGGATACTTGTGGTTAGAGGGCATGATCTAGAGGGGGATCCAGCAAAGAAGACTGGAAAGAAGACTGAGAAATGGTCAGATAGACAGGATAACAAGGAGAAAGTGATGCCCTGAAAACCAAGAGAGAAGAGAGTATCAAGGAAGAGAGAGAGATCAACAGTGTCAAAAGCTGCAGAGAGGTCAAGAAGATTGAGGGTTGGAAAAAGACCTTTGGATCTGGCCACTAAGATCACTGGAAAATTTGGAGAAATCAGTTTTGATGAAATGATAAGGTTGGAAGCCATACTATGATGTGTTAAGAAGAAAGGAAAGGGAAATGGAGATATCTATTGTGTCAAGCAGTTTATCCATAAAGAGCAGGAGAGATAAAGGATGGTAGGGAGGTTTTATAGATCAAGTAAGACGTGCTTTTGGTTTTGGGGATTTTTTTTTATTGTTTGTTTTGGAATGAGAGAGATATGAACATGTTTGTAGGCTATCATAAGAGTCATCCTAGAGGGTGTTATCTGATGGAGTAAATGAGAAAGAATCAGATTATTTGAATAGGTATAGATATTAGTCTTGGTAGGGAATAAGACCGCCTTATTATGTAAGCCATGGGTGAAGGATGAGATAGTGACAGAAGGAATATGAGTGATATGAGTTGAGAAAGGGGGCAGAGGATGGAATTTATAACAAATGACCTCACTTTTTTCTACAAAATGTGAGTCAAGATTCTTAGCTGAGAGTGTGAAGAGAGGAGGTGCCATGGGAGAAAGTAGACTAGTATTAAGAATGAGAAATACCTTTTTTGTTAATCTGAGTATTTTTTATTTTTAAGTATCCATCTATTTCCTTTAAATTATCAGCTTTGTAAGAATATATTTGGGTAAAAGTTTCTTAAAATTTCCTTCATTTTCTCTTCAATTGATGTAAGTTATTCTTTTATATTTTTGATACAAAGTTTTCCTCCCTTAAAAAATCATTAGCTAATTCTTTTTTTGTGAAAGTAGCTTCAAATTTTTTATCAGTTCCATGTTTTTGCATTGACTTTTATCACTATCTTTAATTTCAACAATTTCCATGTTGTTTCTTAGCTGATAAGTTTTTATTCTTGTCATTCAAATTTTTATTGTATGTTCAATTTATTGATTTCTTTCTCTTTTTTGTTGAGGAAAAAGTATTTAGAGATACAAATTTTACACTCTATACTGCTTTGCTGCATCTCACATGTTCTGACATCTCAGTATTGTAATTTTCTTGGACAAATTCTTCTGTTATTTCTATAATTCTTTCTTTGATCTAATAGTTCTTTAAATTGTTATTTAGAATCTTGTTATTTTTAATATTTTAATTTACTGTTTATTTCCTCTAAACATTTTTTTTTCTAAATTTTAAGTTTTAAACTCTGTCTTAATCCTACTCTTTCACAACCCACTGAGAAGGCAAGCAATGTGATATCTATAATACATGATAGCAACCAAAACGTATTTCATATCCAATTATTGTTTAATTCTTTAAGGGGCCTTTATAAAATATTGTTTTAATTCCATTAACAAACTGTAAATTGTGTGGCTAGTATTTCTGGTTTTCTAAAACTTATGGTGAGGTCTTTATACCTCAATACATAGTCAACTTTGTATAAGTGTCACATATAGATGAGAAGTAAATAAATTCACTTCTAATTCCATTAGTATTGCTAGGGGTTTATCATCTTATAATCATATATGTTTTCTAAAGTCATTTTCAGATCCCTAACTTCTTTCTCATTTATCTTTTGGTTAATTTTGCATAGATTTAAAAGGAGCACATTAACTTTCTTATTACTATATTTTTACTATCTATTCCCTTCAATTAAATTAACCTTTCCATTAAGTATTTACATATTATATTAGTAGATGTAAATTTTAAACATTGAATCATTATGTATAGTGCCTTTAAGTATAATATACTTTTTGCTTTTATTTCTTTTTATGTTACCTATATTTATTGCAATGTTACATCAAATCATGAATGCTGTTAGTGCTTTTTTTGAGTTCAACCAAAGCTTAATTGATTTTTCTTTAGTCCTTCACTTTAGCTCTGTATGGGTCTTTGTGTTTCAAGTATATTTCTATAAACTATATATTGTCAGATTCTACTTTTTTATCTATTATTTGTCATATTTTGTGGGTGAAGTTATCCCATTCAGATTTATAGTTATGATTGCAAATTCTACATTCCTTTAGCCTTTTCTCTAGTATTTTTTCCTCTATCCCCTCACCTCCTTTATAAATGAAAAGGTAGAAGAAGGGAAATTTACCAGGCACTTGTGATTTTTAGGTATAATAGTCTCTTTTCTTTATTTTAATCTCCATACTTTGTTCATCATTTCACGTTATTACATTTTTTAAATAAATTTTTATTGTTGCCTTTTATACCACTAAAATTTCCCCTCTATTACTCCTCACCACCAGAATAACATGCCAATATTTTTTAAACCCTTACCTTCCTTCTTAGAATCAATATTGGGTATTGGTTCTAAGGCAGAAGAGTGGTAAGGGTTAGGCAATGGGGCTTAAGTGACTTGTCCAGAGTCACACAGCTGGGAAGTATCTGAGGCCAAATTTGAACCCAGGACCTCCCATCTCTGGATCTGACTCTCAATCCACTGAGCCACCCAGCTGCCCCCCATTCCAATATTTTTAAAGACAAAAGAAATTAGTAAAATTACATGAAAAAGTCTAAAACTATATGTATTGTACAATACCCATGAACTCTTGCCTGTACAAAGGGATAATGTTGGAGTATTTTCCACACCTCTTCTTTAGAGCAAGGTTTGTTCTTTGTAATTTTTGTAACATTTGCTTTTGTTTGTTTATGTGTGACTCCTTCAATTAATGTTTTTGAAATAATTCTGTATATTTTTTCTTGGCTCTACTTTATTCTCCATAATTTCATTTAGATCTTTCCATGTTTCAGTGTGTTCATAATATTTTTAATTTTAAAAGGCATGGTAATATTCCATTATCTTTATGTATAACAATTTATTTAGACTTTCCCTAATTAATAACAATCTATTCTTTTCAAATGATAGTTATTTTGAAAAATGTTACTATAAATATTCTGGTGCATATAAGGATTTTCTTCTAATCAATGGCCTCCTTGGAATATGAAATCTCTAGATTATAGGTATAAATATTTTCATGACTTTTAGTTGCATAATTCCAAATTGCTCTTCAAAATAGTTGCACTGATTCAAACCTCCATCAACAATGTACCGGTTTGTCTATCTTCCCAATACCCTTCCACAATAATGACTATTCCTATTTTGTATCATCTTTTCCAGATTTTGGGGTGTGAAGGCTGTTTCTTTCTTTGCTTTTAATTCTCCCTTCATGTTCCTTTCTCTAACATTTGAGATTTTATTGCTTTATTACTAATCCCTTCCTATCCTACCTCATCTCTTAGACTTCTCTTCACCCTTCTCTGGGGCCTCTGCTATTATTCATTGTATTTCTTTTCTTAAGTCTTACTTTTTGTTCTAGTAATTAAGGTCAAAGACTAGGCAAATGGGGCTAAGTAATTTTCCCAGGGTAACAAAACTAAGACGTGAGTGAGGCCAAATTTGAACTCATTTCCTCCTAACTCCAGGTCTGGCTCTCTATTTATTGTGCCAGCTAGCTGCCCCTCAGTTCAGTTTATTTCTAAACTGAGATCTCTGTGTTTGTTTTAATTATATTAAATGATTTTTAATTCAAATTAAAGCAAATTTCATGAGATGCCTGTTCTCCCATCCTCTTCATGAATATAAATTCTTTGTTTTATGCATCCCATTCTTCTTCCTCTCCTCTCCAATGGAATTCCTATTCCTTATTATTTCTTTTATCTCTAATACCATTAAAAAAGAATAAAACTTCCCGTAGAGCATGTCATTTTAAATTTTCTCTCTGATTCTTAATATATTGGGATCCTGAGAATATATTTATTTCTCATCTCCTTAACATAAAAAAATTGATCCCCACATTTCTAGTATAGAAATATGTGTACCTTCCTATGTTTACCTTGATGCCATATTTCCATTTCCAAATCTCAGTTAAGTTTTTTCTTTTAAATCAGGAATGCTTAGAAAACATCTACTGCATTAAAGATACATTTGTTTTTTCCCTTTATATATATATATGTGTATATATATATATATATATATATATATACATATATATGTGATTGTGTTTAGTTTTCCTGGCTATGTTGTCCTCATTTATAAACCTTTATCTCTTACTTTTTGGAATATCATAACCCAAGTACTCCTCTTTTTTAAGGAGGAAACTGCTAAGTTTTATGTAATCCTTATTGTGGGTTCTCAACTAACCACACTTTAAAAAAAATTTTATTTTGTCAATTTAGAACAATATTTCTTGGTTACAAGAATCATATTCTTTCTCTCCCACGCCTCCCCCCACCTTTCCCACAGCTGACTCACAATTTCATTGGGTATTACTTGTGTCCTTGATCAGAACCTATCTCCATGTTGTTGGTGTTTGCACTAGGATTTTCATTTAGAGTCTACATCCCCAATAATATCCCCATCAACCCATGTAATCAAGCAGTTTTTTTTTCTGTGTTTCTACTCCCACAGTTTTTCCTCTGAATGTGGATAGTGTTTTTTCTCATGGATCCCTCCAGGATGTTCAGGATCACTGCTTGCCGCTAACGGAGAAATCCATTACGTTCCATTGTACAACAATGTATCAGTCTCTGTGTACAATGTTCTCCTGGTTCTGCTCCTCTCACTCTGCATCAATTCCTGGAGGTTGTTCCAGTCTCCATGGAATTCCTCCACTTTATTATTCCTTTGAGCACAATAGTATTCCATCACCAACATATACCACAATTTGTTCAGCCATTCCCCAATTGAAGGACAGCCCCTCATTTTCCAAGAGCGCTGCTATGAATATTCTTGTACATGTCTTTTTCCTTATTATCTCTTTGGGATACAAACCCAGCAGTTCTATGGCTGGATCAAAGGGCAGACAGTCTTTTAGCACCCTTTGGGGATAGTTCCAAATTGCCCTCTAGAATGGTTGGATCAATTCACAACTCCACCAGCAATGCATTAATGTCCCGACTTTGCCACATCCCTTTCAGCATTCATTATTTTCCTTTGCTGTCATTTTAGCCAATCTGCTGGGTGTGAGGTGACACCTCAGTGTTGTTTTGATTTGCATCTCTCTGATTATAAGAGATTTAGAACACTTTTTGATATGTTTATTATTAGTTTTGATTTCCTTAATTGAAAATTGCCTATTCATGTTGCTTGCCATTTATCAATTGGAGAATAACTTTCTATTGTACAATTGATTTAGCTCTTTATGAATTTGAGTAATTAGACCTTTGTCAGAGGTTTTTGTTATGAAGATTGTTTCCAAATTTATTGTTTCCCTTCAAATTTTGGTTGCATTCATTTTGTTTGTACAAAAGTGTTTTAATTTGATGTAATCAAAATTATTTATTTTACATTTTGTGATTTTTTTTCTAACTCTTGCTTGGCCCTAAAATCTTTTCCTAATATTGAACCATCCTTGCATTCCTGGTATAAATCCTACTTGGTCATAATGAATCACTCTTGTGATCACTTGCTGGAGTCTTTTTGCTAGTATTCTATTTCAGATTTTTGCATCTATGTTCATCAAGGAGATTGGTCTGTAATTTTCTTTTTCTGTTTTTTACCTCTCTGGCTTTGAAATCAGTACCATCTTTGTGTTATAAAAGGATTATGGTCCTCCTTTGCTTATTCTGCCAAATAGTTTGTATTGTATTGGGATTAATTGTTCTTTGAATGTTTGATAGAATTCATTTGTGTCCTGGGGACTTTTTCTTAGGGAGTTCTTTGATGGCTTGTTCAATTTCTTTTTCTGATATGGGTTTGTTTAGGTAGTCTATTTCTTCCTCTGTTAATCTAGGCAATTTTTATTTTTGTAAATATTTATCCATATCAGCTAGATTGCCATATTTGTTGGCATATAATAGGGCATAATAATTTTTAATGAATGCCTTAATTTCCTCTTCATTAGAGTTGAAGTTTCCCTTTTCATTTGGATACTGTCAACTTCACTTTCTTCTTTCCTTTTTTTAATGAGATTACCAGAATTTTGTCAATTTTTTTGTTTTTCCAAAGTACCAGCTTCTAGTCTTACTTTTTAAATCAATAGTTTTGTCTTTCAATTTTATTAATTTTTCCTTTGATTTTTAGGATCTCTAAGTTAGTCTTCATCTGAGTATCTTTAATTTGTTCACTTTCCAGTTTTTTAATTTGCAAGCCCAATTCATTGACTTCTGCCCTCCCCAATTTGTTAATATATGAACTCAAGGATATAAATTTCCCCCTGAGTACTGCTTTGTCTGAATCCTATAGATTTTGAAAGGATGTATCATCATTGTCATTTTCTTCAATGAAATTATTGTTTTTATAATTTGTTCTTTAACTAACTGATTTTGGGGGGGATCATATTATTTAATTTCTAATTAATTTTTGATTTGCCTCTCCATGTACCCTTATTGATTATTATTTTCATTGCATTGAGGTCTGAGAAGGTTGAATTTATTTTTTCTGCTCTTTTGCACTTGTTTGCCATGTTTTTATGCCCTAGTACATGGTCAATCTTTGTGAATGTACCATGTGCTTCTGAAAAAAAAAGGTGTATTCCTTTTTGTCCCTATCCATTTTTCTCCACATATCTAGTAACTCTAATTTTTCTAAGATTTTCTTCACTTCTCTTAGCTCTTTCTCATTTATTTTTTGGTTTGATTTAACTAGTTCTGATAGAGGAAGGTTCAGGTCTCCCATAGTATAGTTCTTCTATCTATTTCATCTTTGAGCTCCACTAGTTTCTCCTTTAGAAATATGTATCCTATGCCATTTGGTGCATACATGTTGAGTACTGATATTTCCTCATTGTCTGTACTTCCTTTTACCAGGATGTAATTCCCTTCCCTAGCCCTTTTGAC
Source organism: Monodelphis domestica (assembly GCF_027887165.1). Taxonomy (NCBI): domain Eukaryota; kingdom Metazoa; phylum Chordata; class Mammalia; order Didelphimorphia; family Didelphidae; genus Monodelphis; species Monodelphis domestica. Next base: position 205,862,879 of record NC_077233.1, on the reverse strand, counting down.
TAGATTTATTTTTACTTTGGCTTTGTCAGATATCATGATGGTGACTCCTGCCTTCTTTTTGTCAGTTGATGCCCCATAGATTTGGCTTCATTCCTATGACTTTTACCCTATTTGTGTCTACATTACTCATGTGTCTTTCTTGTAGACAGCATATGTTAGGGTTTTGGATTCTAATCTGCTCTGCTATTCACTTTCATTTTATGGGTGAGTTCATTCCATTCACATTCAGAGTTATGATCCCTAGCTATGTATTTCCCAGCACTGATTTCCACTCCTTGTTCTAGAGAAATGGAAAAAGAAACAAAATGGGGTATATATATATATATATATATGTGTGTGTGTGTGTGTGTGTGTGTGTGTGTGTGTGTGTATATACACAAATTTATATCTTGGCATTTCATCCTATACAGTTTGTCACTGTTCCCTCTAATTCTTCTAGCTACCCAGATCATAATAACAATTTTTAAGAGTTACCAATATCCTCTTTTTTTATTGGGATACACAACATTTTAACATATTGGATCCCTTAAAAAAAAGGTTTGGTTTTTTTTGTTTTTCTTTTTCTCCACTTTCTTAATTACCTTTTGATGATTCTCTTGGGTTCTGTGTTTGGGCATCAGATTTTCTGTTCAGTTCTGGTCTTTTCTTTGCAAATGCTTGGAATTCTTCTATTTTATTAAATGACCATACTTTCCCATGTAAGAATATAGTCATTTTTGCTGGGTAGTTGATTCTTGGTTGTAGACCTAGTTCCCTTGCTTTCCAGAATATCATATTCCATGCCTTTCTGTTCTTCAGTATAGATGCAGCCAGATACTATGTTATTTTCACTATAGTTCCTTGGTATCTGAATGACTTCTTCTTAACAGCTTGTAATATTTTGTTCTTGGTCTGGTTGTTCCTAAATTTGGCTATAATATTCCTGGGTGTTGTCAGTTGGGGATAAAGTACAGGAGGTGATCTGTGGATTCTATCCATCTCCACTTTTCCCTCTTGTTCTAGAATATTGGGGCAGTTTTCTTGGATAATTTCCTGTAGGATCATGCCCAGGGTTTTTCTTTTGGCATGGTCTTCTGGTAGACCAATGATTCTTAAGTTGTCTCACCCAGACTGATTATCTAAGTCTGTTTTGTGAATGAAGTGTATCATAGTTTCCTCAATTTTTTCATTCTTTTGATTTTGCTTTATAGTTTCCTGCTTCCTTGTGAAGTCACTTGCTTATAATTGGTGTATTCTGGTTTTTAAAGACTGAATTTCATCCCTGGATTTTTGGTCATCCTTCTCCTTCTGGTCTCATTTTCTTTGGAGGTTATCTTTCATCTCCTTTGCCTCATTTTCCAGCTGATTAATTTTGGCTTTCAAGACACTATTTTCTGTTTCCAGGTGACTTATTTTGCTTTTTAAGTTCTTTTCCCAGTTGTTTTTTGCCTCTCTTAATTGTATTTTGAGTTCTTCCAAAGTCTGTGTCCAATTTGCTGGAGTTTCTGTGTTTTTGCTTGGTGTTCCTTGATTCTCTGCTGTTCCATTTGCTCTTTGTTCATTGCCTGGATAGAAGCTGTTGATTGTAATTTCTTTTTTCTTTTACTGTTGTTTGCTCATATTTGCCCCTTCTTTCCCTCCAGTATTTGCTTGCACTCTTGTCCCTCTCATTACATGTTGTATCTGTTTGGGCTTTTCTGTCAGCCTTCACCCTTGGAGCTTAGCAAGGCTCTCATAGCAGTCTGGGGGTGGGGGGTGTTGGAGCTTGAGCTTCCCTGTCCTCTGAAGTCTTGATTTAAGATTAAGCCCAGTGGGGAGTTGAACTTGCAGAGCTGGATGTGCCCTTAGGCCAAAATCATGGGAAGAAGGTGAGCAATATGGAGTGTCTCAACTGTGACCAGGCTGCCTGCTCTGTGCTTCTTCTCCAGCTGCTTCCCCATGACCTGTGTTCAAAGCCCTGAACCTGGCACATCTTTGCCCGCAAGGTACTCCCTCCAGACTAGTGCCCTTGCCCTCCCAGAAATTCCATCCACTTCTGGAGGCTCAGTACTATAGGTGGGGGAGAGGTCCTGGGACCTTCCTTCTTCCTTCACCTTAACCCTGAGTGTTCTTGTATTCAGGCTTTTTTGGGGTGTACCTTTTAAGTTGAGTCCAGCAGGAGGTTTCCTTGGCTCTGTCCTGTTGTTGTATATGGTTTTTCAGTCCCCTAGGAACATTTGGTCTTTAATTGGTGAGGAAGGGTTTTCAGAGGTCTGAACTTTAACTGCCTCTACATCGCCATTCTGACTTCTCCCCCACCCCAACCTCACCTTTGACTACTTATTGACTCCAAATTTTTGCAATGATGTTGCTGCAGATTTTATTTTCTTTTTCTACAGGTAACTAGTATATCCTATATTCTCTTCATCCTCTGGAGGTTCTGGGAGATTTTAATTTTTAATTTGCTGAAATATAAAATTCATATTTTCTTCTGGCCATAGTTTTTCCAATAGTCCTATAATACTTAGATTGTTTCTCTTTTCTAGAGCAATTGCTTTTGAAATTATTCATTTTAGATTTTTTCTCTTATTTTTTCAATTATTTTATTTTATTTTTGCATTCTTTATTGTATTGTGAAATCATACATTTCTTTTTTTTTTTCAAATTTACTTTTCAGGGCATCACTTCTATAGTGAGATTTTCCATAGTTTCTACTAAGGTATCAATTTTCCTTGCCATTTTTTTCTCCTTATTTTTTCCATGTCATAGCTCTCATTTCATTTTATTCTCATGCTCCTGCAAAGTATTTTTCTCTCCAAAGTGTTTTTTTCCTGAGGTGTACCTGGACTTGTCATAAGATCAGTATCCTCTTTAGAGGTTTATCCCCTAGGCATCCTTTTAAGGCTTATTCATGGTGGAGGGGAGTGTGTTTTGGATAAATTCTAAAAATGAATGACCTGCCTGATCCTAAGTAAAATGGGGCTCTTTTTTTTTTTTTACTAAGACTCTCAGAGTTCCCAGTCATCATAGGAGCCCAGGACCTTTCCTTGCTATACAGTCCCTGCCTGATAGCCTCTTTTTCCAGGTATTGGGCTTAGGGGTTATTTCTGTGCTGATTTCCCCCAATAGGTTTCAGCAACTGCTCTAGGATGAATTCAACTTTGATTGCTACTGATGTCAACTGTATCCTATAGGGAAGAGCCTGAGGCTGTTCTTTCTGCTGAGTTAGCTGGATTGGAGATTATTGGGTCTGGACTGACCTCAACCTTTTCTTCCTTGAGTGCTGTTCTAAACCAGACTAAAATTCCTGAAGGCTCTCCTCCCACTGTCCTTGAATGGGAAGAACACAGGACCCTCCCCAATTTGGATAAGGATGGTCCTTCCACAGAATCATTCTTCTACAGCTACAGGTCTAAAATCAGGATCAGGTCTGACTGAGTTTAGAGCTGTGGAACTCTAACAGGGAGTTCTGGGACTGTCCAGAAGTCTAGTCTAGGGGTGGGGTGGTCTTACCTCTGTATTTGATCCTCTAACTTCTTGGTTTATCTGTTCTAGGATGTCTGAAGAGCTCTGGTTTCCATTTGGGGTGGGAGAATCTAGAAGTGATTTTTTTTTCTTTGCCCCAGGAGAGTAGTATATCTGTATGCTCCCATAGTGTTTGTGAGAGATCTAGGATCCTAGCATAATGACATTTTCCCATAATTTAAAGGCAGCTAGTTGGTACAGGATAAAATATGGGGACTGTCTGAAGTCAGGAAGAACTGAGTTCAAATCTAGCCTTGAATATTTATTCTGTATGGGATCCTAGGTAAGTCACTTACCCTCCATTTGCTGTTCTTATGTAAAATAGGGTTGATAATAGCACTTACCTCTTATCTTTGTTTTGAGGATAAAAAAATAATTGTAAAATGCATAAAAGTTCCTGGCACATAACAAGCCCTATATACATGTTAGCCATTAAAATTATCCCTCTTCCATTTTGGCTAATACAGAAATTTGTCTTTCTTGACTATTCATATTTGTAACAAGGGTTTTGTTTTTCTTTTCTTCTTTCTAGGAGAGGAGGTTGGGGGAGAAAAATAAGTAATAATTATGGAGGGAATTTTACTCCATCAGTAGAGAAGAGTTTCCTAACTTTTAAAAATCTAAAACATATATATGCATACATATATATATATGTGTGTGTGTGTGTGTGTGTGTGTATGTGTGTGTGTAGACTTTTTAGAATATACTTGAGAAGGTTTAAAGCAGGAGCAATAGGAGCTGGGAAATTTAAGGGGGAAATAGGGATTTTTTAATAAAAGGTTGGACTGAATTATTCAAAAGTCGGGTCTCCAGGAATTTCATTAATTCCAAAGAGATTTATTTACAATTTATTTACAAAATATAGAAAGAGTGAAGTAAGAAATCACAGAGAAGATAGGGTAAGATATCTAGCCTAAGCTCTAAGTATTTTGCTCTGACCACTGGCTCAAGCCAGGCAGGGGAGTTTTGTCCTTAGCTGGAGAGGTCTCAGCTTTTGAGCCAAGGACCTGGGGATGCAGGGAGCCTCTCTCAAGAGGATAGGTCTGTTCTGAGGCTAGTCTCTTTAGAAAATCCAGGAAAAGAGTCAGTTATTTTCACTTACCACATGTCAGTCCAAATGGAGAGATTTAAGAATAGTCTCACCAGGAAAGGTCCAGTCAGCAGATTCTTCATCAGCCTCCAACTTGAACTCAGAACTCCAAAAGAAGTCAAAGTTATTTCCAAAGATCTCCCCGAAGATCTCTGATGATCTTTCCACAGGAAGTTGTAACTCCCTTTTAAAGACACTTTCTTTTGAGTCACTTTTTGTGCCTTCCTTTATTTTTATGTCTACCAATTACAGTTGAAGCTTTGATTAGGACTGCCCAGGGGCAGGTGATTTGATTCTGATCTGTCACCCACTATTGTACAAGTGGGTACAAGACCTGCCCCACTCAAGTGTGAATGGGGTGTTTACACTTTTGGTAATTAAATCTAAAAAATTGGCAGGGGAGTTAATTTAATCTTCACAGAAAGGAGATGATTTTTTTATCCAACACTTACTATGCACTAGGCCTTACTCTGGTCCAAACATACCTCACACTGACTTATTCAAATTTTCATCATTTTATTCGTTCAACAAATATTTATTAACATCTATAGTGTGAAAAATCCATGCTCTTGGGACTAAGAATATAAATACAACATAAATTCTGTTCTCAAGAAGCTTAAAATTTAATAATAGACCAAAAACATCCCACTTATGCTACAGTAGAGAGTAAGTTAAGTATAAGAAAGATTGAGAAAACATCAGAGTACAGGTGGTGGTAAAATGTTATGAGAAGATTGAGGAAGAAATTGTTTTAACTTGAAAGAGGTAGAAAGGTGTGGCTTCCTTCCAGTCATAGAGAACTAATGAATACAGGCTGGTGGAGGAAGAATGCTTTGTTCTCTCTCTGTCTCTCTGTCTCTCTGTCTCTCTGCCTCTCTCTTTCTTTCTTTCTTTCCCCCCTACATCCCCACTAGTTTGTTTTTGTTTTGCAAGGAAATGCCACCAGAGATTTGTGAGAGTTAACAAATGTTCCTTGTTTTGTTTCCCATGGTAGGTCTGTCAATTTTTTAGACGTCTTACCTACCTGCAGGCCAGGTCAAGCTCTGTGGAAACTATCTTTTACCAGAATGACAGCTAAATGCTTCAGAATCCTTTCTTTAGGCTCTTTTTCATTTTTCCCTCCTACTAAGTTCCTGCTCTCTCAGGTCCTGTGGAGCTCTTCCTTACTGACATTTCGAATGGACTATGGCTGTGCTCTTTTGTATCTTTTTGTTTTCCTTTTGTTAATTCTATCTTCTCACATCCCAGTAATCCATTGTTTGTCTTACTTTGCTGATTTGTAGCTACTTTGCTTCCTAATCATAACCATAGCATATTGAAAGTAGAAAGGACTTTAGTGAACAAATAGTTCATTCTCAACATTATGCAGATGAGCAAAATAAGCTTTAAAGAACAAAAGTAATTTTCCCCAATGTTATACAGTTAGTAGATAGGAGAACCAAGATTTGAATCCAAATCTCTTTTTAAAATTACTGTATTTCCTTAGTATATTATATGATTTAGAAACATATCCTTCCTCTCCTTTACCCAGAGATCCATCTCCTGTGACAAAGAATTTTAAAGGGAGAGAAAAAAATAAGCAGATCTGGAAAACTAACCAAAACATCCATCAAGTATGACAGTAAGTGCCATATTTGTACTCTTTGTCTTCCTTTTCTACAAAGGAGATAGAAAGGTACATTTTCTCATCTCTTCTTTAGGGTCAATGTTGATCATTAAAACTATGAAGCTGAACTAAAGTCTGACTCCAAATTCAGTGCTTTTCCCACTATGCCTGTCTTGAAGTTTTGCATACTGGAATGGCTATCATGTATGACCTAATGTGTGAACATATTGTGGACCTCTCCTGCCAATTAAAACTTCCAGGCCAACTTGCCTTTTTATACGTTTCCTCCCCATATTGATATTCACATACTTTGGTATTTTAGGTATCATCATTTCTACTCTCTTACCTCTAAACTGAATGTGTGAAATTCCATGTTATGTCTTCAATACTTCCTAATACCTTTATTTCATCCTTTTAACTATCTGTGATCTCATCTATGTTTGGACTCCTCCTTCCAATGATATAGGTCAGAGCCCATGTTTTCCCACCCTGTGAAGTTCTTGTTGTATCTCATCTTCCTGTAAATTTACGCTATAGATCTACCCAATGTTCTGGGTGCCTTCCACTAGACCAATCACTGAGCAACAGTGATGTAGAGAGCTGAACACATTCAGCAATATTTCACATTGATGGCTTTTTGTAGGGCCCCTTAATCACTTTCTGAGTTCCAGGCTTATAACTCCCACTGCTGCAGAGAGATGCTCTAAAAGAATGAGAAACAAAAGGAAATGCCTTCTAATGCAGACAGGAGGGCATCAAGGCCAGAAGAGGAAGCAAGAGCTGTTGGTAAGAAAATTAAAAATGATGATTACAGTTTTTCATTGAGTGTTCTGAACATGTGTGTCCTGCCCATTTATGGTATTGTCTTTAATTTTCCTTTTTCCACTAGGAGTGTTCTTTTGGCAAATTAGGATATTGAAAAATATCAATATAATAATATAATAGTTTTTATTTATACAGTAGCTTACTTTCCAGGTTTCAGGATACTTGACTCAAGTGATGCCATCTGTTTTCCAATTGGTTATAGGTTCTGTCCCCTGGATATCTCTGAGACATTTAAATAGCTAGTCCATTTAATCAATATAAGCAAAGAATTAGTTCACTCAATAATATGAGGAGTTCAAAGGGTTATTTGGCAGAGTATAGGAATTAAAGAAATAATTATATTTTACCTACATAAAAACCAAAGTACAGTAAAAACCCTAGTATCCCAAACCCCCTTTAGGAAACAGGCACAGAAAATACCATGTTTGTAATTGCTTTATGTTTTGAGAGGCAGGGTGGTATAGCATATCATCATCATGTTATTATTATTATTATTAATTACTACGTGCTCAAAGCTTTGTATGTGTATATATGTATATATATGTGTATATATATACATAAAATCTTATTCGATCTTCACAATAGCCTTGTGAGGTAGGTGCTATTATTATCTTCATTTTGCAAATAAGGAAACTATGGCTCAGAAAGGTTAATTGAGCAACCCAGGATCACAGAAGTATTCACAAATTCACAAAATCACAAATTTTGAGGCAAAATTTTTCACCAAACCTTTCTGACTATATGTTCAGTGCTCTGCCATGTCCAGTTTGAAACCAGAAAGAACTATAAATATAATAAATAATTGCTTATAAGTAATATAGTATAAGTAATAGAGAGTAGATGTGGAAAGAATGTGTAATCAGCCCTATTGTAAACATTTAATTTAATTTGTTTTTATAATTTATATTTTATCTTCCACTGATAGCTATTCAAATTTAAATTTATGAATCAGGATTTAAACAGAACGAGTAAAAATATCAAATCGTCAAAAAAATTCAATCAAAACCAATCCTAGAATAAAACTAAAATTCAAAACCAAATCCCCCAGATGATTAACTAAAATAATGTGAAAGTAATTATAGATGATTGTATGTGAAACTAAACCTTATTTTTAAAAATGTACTAATCAATTAAAGACATGAATACCATTTATATTAAGAAGGTATCACCAATATTGGATATGATATTTGCCATGAAATCTGCTGGTATATTCCCTTATATTAGGGAATTAATCATTCTTCTATTTCTATATTTTTCATTCTTTATCATTGGTGGTCTTTCCTTATTTTTGTATTATTTATGTTTATCACTTTGTATTGTAAAAATATCCCAACACATTTACTTAGACATTCTCCAATCATTGTGCACACTGTTTGACTCCAGTTTCTTGCTGCTACAAATAATATTGTCACGAATATTTCCTGTTCAAATGCATCTTTTCTTCCTATTACTCACTATTAGCCTATAAACCTAAAAATATTATGGTTGGGTCAAAGAATATGAAAAAGTTATTCTTGAAAAAAGAAACACAAACTATCAATAGCCATTTGATATGTGAAAGCATGCATCAAGAGTTTGGATCAGACACTTTCCCAGTTCTGAATATCTCAACACACAGATATAGACACAGACACAGACATACATATACGCACACAAAAGGGTGGCTCAGTAGATTGAAGCCTGGAGATGGGGAAATCCTGTATTCAAATCTGGCTTCACTTTCCAGCTGTGTGATCTGGGGCAAATCATATTAATTCCCATTGATTAGCCTTTACCACTCTTCTGCTTTAGAACCAATACACAGTATTTTTTCTAAGATGGAAGGTAAGGATTAAAAAAAACACACACACACACAAAAGAAAAAATATGCACCTGCTGTAAAACAATTACATCCGAATCCATAGGAAAAGAGAGACCCTTATGAATTAGCGCCAAAGAATACTAATCTTCAAAGTGCTTGTTCAACTCACTCCTCTACTGGCCTCCATCATTCCTGGCAGTGAAGTACATATTTCTTGGAGGACTTATGCCATGGTACCAAATTGGACTTTTCTCTTGCTCCAGAGCTTTTCCCTTGCATACCTCATCTTCTTTTTGCCTCCCAAACCAGTAGCAATTGGCAAAGGTGAAATCTTCCCAGCTAAGGGAGAAAGGTATGCTACCTCCTTCTGGGGGAAAGAAGAGGAAGAAAAAAGTATTTATTGAACCTACTATGTTCCAGGCACTATGTTAAATGCTTCGTTAATATTATCTTATTTGATTCTCACAACACTCTGAAGTTAGGTGCTATTAATCTCATTTTACAAGTGGGCAGCCCCTGAGTTAGGAATGCTCAAAGCTTCAGAGATTCTGCAGTCTAACCCTAATTCAATCAAAGAGAACATAGTATCTCCTGAAACAAGGAGCTAACCTTTCATCTAAAATGGCATGTCCTGTAAACCTGAGTTCAATCATTAATGAAAGAAGATGAATGTTCAACATAAAAGAACTACTTAAGCAACAGTCCACATTCAGAGGGAAAACTGTGGGAGTAGAAACACAGAAGAAAAACAACTGCTTGATCACATGGTTCAATGGGGATATGATTGGAGATGTAGACTATAAATCAGGGGTCCCCAAACTGTGGCCTGTGGGCCACATGCAGCCCCCTGAGGCCATGTATCTGGCCCCCACTGCACTTCTGGATGGGGAACCTCTTTCACTGGTAGTCAGTGAGAGAAGCACTGTATGTGGCAGTGCCACAAAGCACGATGTCACTCACGTACAGGACTACTTCCGGTGACATAATCCTTTGCGTGGAGCCTTGTTCTGAGAGTAACTGAAGGAGAACGAGGCACAGCACAAAGGCTTGTGTGGCTGCACAATGGAAGACTGTCAGCATGGAGAGCAGCGATCTGGGGGAGGGGATTCCTCACTGTGTATACTGCTGCCCTGTATAGTAGTGATGGTGATGGGCCTGTGCAAAGTGTGACAGGCCCACCACCGCCAGCGCTGCAGCCTCCACTATTCCAGACAGAGGTATACAGTGTCACAGGCCCAGCACCTCCAGTACTGTATACAGGCATTAGATAGCGATGATATGGCCTGTGACATTCGTGGTGGGCCTCTACTGTGAGAAGCACACCACTATCATTGGATGTTTCATAAGACACTTCCTGTTTTTGGGAGGTCAAATAGAAAACAGTATCTTATTTTTGGGAAACATGGTAGTACAATGGCCCTCATACTCCCCCAGATGCACAACATAAATGGCCCTTACTACAGGGGTCATTATGTTGTCAGTTTGTTGATTTAAATTTACTTGTTCTTTATTTTAAATATTGTATTTGTTCCTATTTTGTTTTCTTACTTTATTTTTTTTAATTTTATAGTATTTTATTTGATCATTTCCATGCATTATTCATTAAAGACAAAGATCATTTTCTTTTCCTCCCCCCCAACCCCCTTAGCCGACGCGTGATTCCACTGGGTATCACATGTGTTCTTGATTCGAACCCATTGCCATGTTGTTAATATTTTCATTAGAGTGTTTGTTTAGAGTCTCTCCTCTGTCATGTCCCCTCAACCGCTGTAGTCAGGCAGTTGCTTTTCCTTGATGTTTCTATTCCCATAGTTTATCCTTTGCTTATGAATAGTGTTTTTTCTCCTAGATCCCTGCAGATTGTTCAGGGACATTACACCGCCACTAATGGAGAAGTCCATTACGTTCGATTATACCACAGTGTATTAGTCTCTGTGTACAATGTTCTCCTGGTTCTGCTCCTCTCGCTCTGCATCACTTCCTGGAGGTTGTTCCAGTCTCCATGGAACTCCTCCACTTTATTATTCCTTTTAGCACAATAGTATTCCATCACCAACATATACCACAGTTTGTTCAGCCATTCCCCAATTGATGGGCATCCCCTCGTTTTCCAATTTTTGGCTACCACAAAGAGCGCAGTTATGAATATTTTTGTACAAGTCTTTTTGTCCATTATCTCTTTGGGGTACAAACCCAGCAGTGCTATGGCTGGATCAAAGGATAGATATTCTTTTATCACCGTTTGTGCATAGTTCCAAATTGCCCTCCAGAATGGCTGGAGCAGTTCACAGCTCCACCAGCAATGAATTAATGTCCCTACTTTGCCACATCCCCTCCAGCATTCATTACTTTCCATAGCTGTCATGTTAGCCAATCTGCTAGGTATGAGTCGATACCTCAGGGTTGTTTTGATTTGCATCTCTCTGATTATAAGAGACGTAGAGCACTTCTTCATGTGCTTATTAATAGTTTTGATTTCTTTATCTGAAAATGCCTATCCATGTCCCTTGCCCATTTATCAATTGGGGAATGGCTTGATTTTTTGTACAATTGATTTAGCTCTTTATAAATTTGAGTAATTAAACCTTTGTCAGAGTTTTTTATGAAGATTTTTTCCCAATTTGTTGTTTTCCTTCTGATTTTAGTTACATTGGTTTTGTTTGTACAAAAGCCTTTTAGTTTGATGTAGTCGAAATTATTTATTTTACATTTTGTGATTCTTTCTATGTCTTGCTTGGTTTTAAAGTCTTTCCCCTCCCAAAGGTCTGACATGTATACTATTCTGTGTTTACCCAATTTACTTATGGTTTCCTTCTTTATGTTTGTCTTTCATCCATTTTGAATTTATCTTGGTGTAGGGTGTCAGGTGTTGATCAATTCCTAATCTCTCCCACACTGTCTTCCAATTTTCCCAGCAGTTTTTATCGAATAGTGAATTTTTGTCCCAAAATCTGGGATCTTTGGGCTTATCGTATACTGTCTTGCTGAGGTCCCTTGCCCCCAGTCTATTCCACTGATCCTCCTTTCTGTCTCTTAGCCAGTACCAAATTGTTTTGATGACCACTGCTTTGTAATATAGTTTAAGGTCTGGGACTGTTTTTTTTTTACTTTAAAATAAGATATGTGCCGTGTGCACAGGGATTTGTTCATAGTTTTTTTTTAATAGTCTGGCACTCCATAGGTCTGAAGGACAGTGGCCCCCTTTGTAAAAAGTTTGGGGACCCCTGCTCTAAATGATCACTCTTATGCAAATATCAATAATATGGAAATAGGTTTTGATCAAGGACACATCTAAAACCCACTTTGGCTATAGGAAGGGGGGGGAGGGAGAAGAGGGAAAGAACATGAATCTTGTAACCAAGGAAAAATATTCTAAATTGACTAATTAAATAAAATTTTTAAAAAATAAAGAATTACTCAAGGAATTTCTGTCCTTCAAAAATTTTTTAGAAGATATTAGTAGACTACTTCACATAACAGCAAATAACAGCATACAAGAAAAATAATAACAATTACCAAGGAAAAATAAGTAATAAAATAATTATTTCACATTTGTAGATTATTTTTAAGAGGAAGAAGAAAGACTGATCTTTAGGATAACCTTGTGAGGAATACAAAATAATAAAGGAAGGAATAAATAATGAAAAAGAACATGAATCAGAGTAAAATTCTAAAATTAACTGGAAAGAAGACATAATTGATGAAGAGACTTAAACAAAAGAAATGCTTAGAAAAATGTTTATAAAAATCAAAACAAACAAGTTTGGGAGATTCTTAAAAACTAAGGGGAAAGGACAGCAAATCTATAACTAAATAAAATAAATCGTTAAACTTAGTAGCATCCCCAAAAGTAGATGAACTCTAAGGTCTTGATTCTAATTCTGAGAATTTATTATGTTATGATTCCTTCTGTGAGACTTCTAAGTATCATTTGTAAAATGAATAAAAAAGACTAGATGATCTTTAAGCTCCGTTCCAGCTTAATGATTCTATGAATTTTGTATCCCTACCTAGGATCACTTATGGAAATGGGTTACAAAAAAGTTAAAGCAGCAGTTAGCAAATTGCCAGTTTTCAATTATTCCCATTTCCATTATTCCCTAAAGAAGTGTCTGATGTGCAACTCATTCAGTTACATGAGGAAAATGCTCTCATGGCTTAGCACAGTTTGCAAACTGAAAAGGATCCCTGTATAATCTGGCTCTAAATTATCTTTCCTGACTATTTACACTATTCTCTATGATACACTCCATTTCCCCAAAAATAGTTGCTTCCCAAATTTCCTAATTTGGGATAGGGCGGGTTATTGAGTTTGGGTTGACTATTCTTTATATCCAAAGGATATAAAGTTGCCAATAGGCAACTGGTAATGTGGTAATTGAACTAAGGAAAGAGAAGAGGACCACATAGGTAGTTCTGAAAATCATCTGCATAGAGAGGATAATTGAACTCACTAGAGTTGATGAAATTGCCAAGAAAATGGAAAAGAAAAAGTAGAAAGAAAAAGAAAGGTGAACTAAAGAAAAGAAGAGAAGAGGATTCCAAGGACAGTTTAGAAGAAACGAACTGATAAAGGATTCTAAGTGAGAGTCATTATACATTTAGGAAGAATAGAAATGCAATAAGTGGCAAATATGATCAATTCCTGTAGAGAGGTCAAGAATGATGAGAACCAAGAAAAAGCTACCAGATCTGATAATTTAGAAATCATCTGATGACTGTAGGATGAATTTCAGTGGAATTTTTGGGTCAGAAGCCAGTTTATGAATGATGGATCACCAAAGTCAACCTTTTTACAAGGAATCAGGTCTTGAAAGAGAAGGGGTGGGGAGAGAGTTGCATTCTGGGAGTTAAGGTGGTAGAGTAAAGGATACTTTTATGATCCCTCCATACACACAAAAAGAAAAAAGAAAAGAAATCTCAATACAAAGGAAAGCTAGAGGAATACATATTACTGAAGTAACAGGAGAGAATGGCCCAGACATCTGTAAGAACTGGCAAAACTTGGAACATGCTGCGACTCTACCAGAGGCAATGAAGCTGCAGGATAATGTTAAACTGAGTCACTTTACACAGGTATAGAAGGCAGAGAAGACAGGAACCTAAAAACTTGCCATGTGGCAGCAGAGCTCTGCGTCTACAAGGGAGTAGAGAGAGGGGCCACTTGAACTGCAGGAAATTATGAAGTTCTATGTGAGCCTGAGGTGGCAACGCCCAGAGTATGGGATTTGTTCACCTCAGTCACTTGACAGTGTTGGGGAAACAGCAGAGTGGGGACAAGCCCAGCTTCTGAAACTGTGGTGTAAGGGGTAGCACTGGGTGCTGAATATAGCTGGACAAAATAAGTGCAAACCTCCTCAGAGCAAGCCAGCAGGGCCACCTCCTCAACAGATATACTGTGAAAAACAAGGGCAATTAAGCCTCGCCCAAATACCAGAGAAGAGTACTTTGTAAGCTTGGGGCAGTTCACCCTTTACCCTAGGAACAAAGAAGAATCTCAAGAGATAGGTAAGGTAACAGAGGAAAAACAACTAGAAAGTTGAGCAAAAGGAAAAAAAAAAAGCCTGACCCTTAGAAAGTTACTTTAATGACACCAAAATAAGAACTCAGAAGTGGATAACAGTGACAAAAAGAAAACAATGTGCCTCCTTAAAGGACTGTATGAAAGGATATACAATCCCAAAAGAACCCCTAGAAGAATGTGAAAAAAAAGTTAAAAAAATAAGAGAATTGACAGAAAAACTTGACAACTGCAGGGATGGAGGGTCAGGGGGAGGAATTCCCTGAAGAAATTAACTCCCTAAAAACTAGAATAGGTCAAAAGAAAAGGGAGGAGCAAAATACCTTGAAGAAAATAAGAAATTGAATGGACCAAAAATGGAGACAAAACCCCAAACATTGAAGAAAACAACTCTTTAAAAAGTAGGATTGATCAAATGAAAGAGGAAATACAAAAACTCAAACAAGAAACTTCATAAAAATAAGAACTAAATCAATTCAACAAATACTTTTTGAGTTCTTGTTTTTTTTTTAGAACAGCAAAGCACAATAAAAGGTACAAAAAGCAAGACAAAAATGCATAAAGTACAAGCCTTGAGCTTAAGGAGTTCACAATTGAAAAATATGAACACACAAAATCATGTTACAAAAGTAGCATTAAAGTTTACATAATATAATGTGCTTACTAAGTGCTTATAAAATTAGTGCTTACTAAATATTTATTGACTAACTTTCTGTTCAAGGCAGACATTAGAGTATTGTAGTTTCAAAACCCTAGCAACAGGATATCATATCTGAAGGGCAACCTCAGATGTGTGATATAAATGACCTTACTCCTTTTCTTTTGCAAAAACTATTTTCACCTGAGATTTTCTAGGAGCTTAGTTAATCAAGGCTTAGAAGACTGAAGGATTTTTTCCTGTCAGTGAGTGTCAAAAAAAGACTAGTAGATCTTATATTATTATTTTACAGATGCTTGTCAATGACAATTCCCTAAAAGAGTATTTTCTAAAGTTCAGCCAAGATAGAACCAGAGGAATTGGTGATAGGTAGAATCTCAAAGAGAATGAAAATGTACTCTCTCCAAAGGTGCTACATTCCCTGTGACACCAAAGGCAATTCAATTTAAACCAAATATCTTCTACTAGTTATTTAGTGCTCTATTGATCTGTTCTTGTCTATATGACCTCTAATGGGCTTGTTCTCATTCTTATAGCTTTCCATTGTCACTTCCTTTACCACAGAAGTGGAAGTGAATTAACTATAAACTTTTATAAAATGAACACCAGAATTGTATAACAAATGTTTTTTGGTCATAGTCAAGACTTGTGATTTTATTTATTTAGGCAATTTCTAGTGCAGAAGCTATTATCGTTGTGGAAGTATGCCGAAGAATATTCCACAGTCATGATCCTCCACTTTATCACTGTAGAGGGGTAGGTTCATTTTCTCAATCTTCCTCTAGGTCCAAGCTTGTCAACCACACATTTTAATTGATTTTTTAAAAATAGTATAGATTTTTAGATGCAATATCTTTTTTTTTGGTAAACATTTGGACTTTAAGCTCCAATTAACAGAAGAAAAAAAGATTCCCTCTTTATAGTCTGGTCTATGATTGCAGAAAGAATTTGGAGTCCTGGGAACCATGATATATTTCCACTTGGCCAGAGTCCTATTACCTGGATACATGTAATAATTTCTTTGAGATCTGAGACAACAATATTCACAACGATCATGGGATGAAAGTCTTAGATTAGAGCCGGTAAGAACCTCGATCCAATCTCCCATTTTACAGATTCAGACATAGAGATTTTAATATTTGTCCAGGGTTACACAGCTAATAAGTATCTGAGGCAGAATTTAAACCCAGATCTCCCTGACTTTAGGATCAATGCACTATTCATTATAGCCTGCTGCCCCTTTACCAAAAATGATTAGGAATGTGAGGTTCATTGATAAAACTGCCGAAATCTTTTAAGATGAGAATATAATTTGCTTTTTTTCTATTATTAACAGTATGAAAATGTATTTCTTAATTGTATTTCTCTAGTTAGGGAAGGGAGGGATAATTCCAGATCTTAATAGAATATAATTATTGCACAGCATGAAATTTTTAAAGCATATGTCCATTTTAATGGAGAATCATCAATCTTCACCAGTTTAGAGGTTATAAATAAATATGTTTATTCCTATCCCGCTGAAATGCATGTCTTAATTCTGTCAGTCCAGTTGGTGGGATCGGGATGTTGATTCAAGCCTTGCTGCCTTTTGGTGATGAGGAAAGATGTACATTCGGAGTGACATCCCACTAGGGTCCTATTGAATTAGAAACAAATTTTATTAAAGTGGAAATGTCTTAGTGTAAGATGTCAAATCTAGACAGAGAAAATGTATCTCCAAGACAAAGTGATAGATAGACCTCTTTTCCTGGACATTGACAAGATATTTTAGGGCAGATCTGTTTCTCTCATCTAGAGAGATTTTCATATTGCTTTTATTTCTATGTGTTTATTTGTATGGATTTTTCCCTCATTAGTAGAATTCTGGCTGAGCATTCAAACTAGATTTTCCTATTCTGAAACTCATTAGATCAGGGTTAATAAATCAATTATTTTATATTTCCCATATTTCCAATTGTTAGTAACAGGAGTGGTTGACAGAAGCACTTGGAGATAGTGTTTTTGACCTTCCTCAAGAAATGACATGTGCCCATCTCTCTGTGAAGCTCTCTGGAGTTATTGGTTAAGAAAAAAAAAACCTTTTATTAAAATCCTATCTTCCTGCCTTGAAATAATACACTAGTTACAGAAAATGGAACTAGATAATATTCAGGAATGACTAGAAGAAACTGTCATCTCTCAACTTAGCTTCTTTCTGCATGCTAAGAAGTACCCATACATTCTACCCTAAGGCATAAGCAAAACAAAACATCAACTATCTAGCAGAGTGTTAAAACTGGAAGCAACTTTTAGAGCTCATTTAGGTCATCCTTTTTATGGAAGGACACTGAAATTCAGAGAGATTCAGTGGCTTATAGTGTTAAAGATTTTGAATGGGAATAGACTTTAGATGATATGTTTTAATCACCTTATTTTATAGATGAAGACCTTAGAGGTCAAAGTTTCCAAAGCATCATAAATTTGGAGTTGACCATTACTGTACATCTCTTTCAACCCTCATCTAGTTCAGATTATTTTATAGATGAGGAACCAGAGACCCAGTAACATTAAGTGACTTGCCCAAGGTTACAGCAGTAAGAAATTACAAAGTTAGGGCTCAGTTACCAACTTTGACCTTTCCACTGGAACTGTCATAAGATAACAGATCTAGAGATAGAAGAGATTCTGAAAGCTAGCTACTCCAATGCTCTCATTTTATAGAGGAGGAAACTGAAGTCTATGGAGGTTAAATGACTTGCCCTGGCCAGTGTGGGTAGTAAACAGAATCTGAGGCCAGGTCCTTTGATTCTAGATCTATTGCTGCCATGTGGCCCCATTAAGTTATGAACTCATATCCAGGCTTCATCCTTCTCCTGAGTTCCATTCCTACATCATCAACTGCCTGCTAAATGTTTATCTGAATATGTCATAGTTAACTCAAACTTCTGTTGCTGTTGAGTCATTTCAATCATATTCAACTCTTTGTGACTCCATTTCAGGTTTTCTTGCCAAAGATATTAGAGTGGCTTGCCATTTATTTTTTCATCTCATTTGACAGAGGAAGAAACTGAGGCAAACAGAATTAAACAACTGGCCAAGGGTCATAGAGCTATGTGTCTCAGACCAGATTTGAACTCATAAAGATGAATCTTCCTAATTCTAAGTCTCATTTTCTCTCCATTGCTCTACCTAACTGTCCCAACTCAAACTTAACATTTCTTTAATAAAACATTATATTGTGTCCCAAACCCATAACTCGGTCAAATGAGCTGAAAAAATAAACTCCCATATACCTTTGCCAACATTTATCACATTACTTCCTTTCATGAATTCTATGTTCTATTGAAGCTGGCCTTCTTGTTTTTGCTCAGATTTTTCCCTGACTATCTTCCCAGCCTGGAATGACCTCTCTATTCACTTTGACCTGAAAATTCTTAGGTTTCTTCAGATGTCTCCTGTAAGACTTATTTCCTCATTTCTCTAGTTAGTATTCTTTCCCCCTCAAATTTTATGGTAGTTATTCATTTGTTTACTAAAGTGTGGTTAACTTAGGATTACTCAACATGTTAAAAAATTTTATAACTATATTTTAGTATAATTGGTTTCCTTTGTAATCCTATGTGTTTTACTTAAATCCATTTAAAAACATTATTCTGAGAAGCCAATATGATTCACCAGGCTACCAAAGGAGACCATACTCTAAAATCATAAAGGATCTCTTTGGATTACATTCTGAAAGTAAACTACTTAGGGAAAGACGGTTTTTGTCTTTGTACCTTCAAATATTTAATACTTGATTAATAAATGTTTGTCTCTTGCCTAATGCTTCCACCATTGCTACATTGGGCACCTCAACTCTCTCTTGGTCTGTGGTCCATGAAACTTTTGACCCAAATTCTCATATATTGCCTTCCTCTCAACAGCTTTCAAAGAAGCTCTATTTATGGTTTACTTTTTGGTACAGTAGAATTAGTACCACTCTGGTGACAGAGTACCTAAGTTGAAATCCCACTTCTGATGTTCATTACCTCCATGATTTTGGGAAAGCAACTTGACTTCTCTAGGCCTTTCTTTTCAGTTGAATATGGCACTGTGTCAAGGATCTGTGGAAGTATTGCCTTTAGAATTCCTATCACTGTTGCAGATGGCAATCCATCTATAACTTACAGTTTTAGAGATGGTTGGAGAGGTTATATGACTTTTTCTAAAATCACATAGCTAGTAAATTTTAGATGCAGAATTTGAAGGTAGGTTTTTTTGAGTACAAATTGTATACTCGCCCAATCTGCCATTCTTGCTATACATTGTAATTCAGTAGAAACACTGAAAACACAAACCCTGGTTTTGTCTTGAATAATAATATAATGTACAGTGTACTGTACAGTAACATTCTTTCCAATCTATATGCTCTTTTCTCTTTTGTTGGTTGGCTGATGTCCTTCATACTTAAAGAGGATCCAAATGATATCCCTGGGTGATATATTTTGACTCATGCATAAACTGGATTTAAGTGAGCAGATTTGCAGAAAATCATCAACCTGATCCTCTCTTCCAGAGCTATCAAAATCCAGTGACAAGATAAAAGTCAAGATGACTGGGATGCAGTGAATGACCATATCTACTTCATTGTCTAACCAAGTTTTAAACACTCCATAGCATCTGTTTCTGTCACATTCATGACCATTAGAAGAAACTGTTTTTATCCACACATTCTACCAGGGGAAATTTTCACGTATTTAAGGTAGACTTCCCCCTAACTCACCAATGGATTTGAGGGCTGTCAGTTGCCTTTAACCTCTTTAGCCTGCCTGTTGAGATGGTTTACTGGGATATGGCTACTGCATGTGTTATAGCTTCTTGGAGTCACCGGTGAGAACTGGGTGGCAGGTATACACCAAAGCAGGAAAGTATCCCCCAAAAGACCTCAGCAAGCCTTCACACCAAACAAAGGTGCTAGTCTTCCCTGAACACTCAGTATATCCCTCTTTTCCATTTAGATATGTATGCAAAGCAGTTCCTGTCAATGGTAATTTTAAAAATTAGCATAGGGCTTTGAGAGTTGGGTTGTAGAAGAATGAATATCAAGGATCTGGGAAGTTTGTCAAAATATTAGAAAATTATGAAAAGATGATGCCTTCTCTATCTGTCCTTCAAATGATTTTGACACCTTATTACTACTAGAATTTTACTATTAGTACTTGGGCAGTTGAGTCATAAAAGTAGGTAAAAGTGGGCCTTGCTTTCAAAAGGCTGTTGCTTGAATAGTCCAAATGTCTGCCTCTAACTGGGTCCAGGAAGCATGTTGGTGTCAGGTTTTGTTTTTTTGTTTTTTTGTTTTTTAATGAGCTTTTTTAAAACACATTATTTAATTAATTTAGAATATTTTTCCATGGTTACATGATTCAGGTTCTTTCTCTCCCCTCCTCCCACCCCCCTCCTATAGTCAACAAGCAATTCCAGTGGGTTTTACATGTGTCATTGATCAAGACCTATTTCTATATTACTGATAATTGCACTAGGGTGATCATTTAGAATCTACATCCCCATCGAACACAAACAAATGTTTTTCTTCTGTGTTTCTACTCCCACAGTTCTTTCTCTAGATGTGGATAGTATTCTTTCTCATAAATTCCTCAGAATTGTCCTGGATCATTGCATTGCTGCTAGTAGAGAAGTCCATTACATTCGATTGTGCCACAGTATATCTGTCTCTGGGTACAATGTTCTTCTGTTTCTGCTCCTTTCCCTCTGCATCAATTCCTAGAGGTCACTCCAGTTCACATGGAATCCCTCCAGTTCATTATTCCTTTTAGTACATTAGTGTTCAAACACCAATAGATACCACAGTTTGTTTATCCATTCACCAATCGAAGAGCATCCCCTCATTTTCCAATTTTTTGCCACCACAAAGAGAGTGCCTATGAATATTTTTGCACATGTGTTTTTCCCTATTATTATCTCTTTGGGGTATAAACCCAGCAGTGCTATGGCTGGATCAAAGGGAAAGCAGTCTTTTAAAGCCCTTTGGGCATAATTCCAAATTGCCATCCAGAATGGTTGGGTCTGTGAAGACTGAATTTAGCTATCTCCTGATTGTAACAATGAAGGTACTTAGCTCTTGCTTTATGGTGAAGATAAAATTGTAGTCCCCTGTCTATTTTTAGATTTTAATCCCCAAAGTGTTAATTCAGTATTTAAAGTAGATCTACCCATTTTAACTACAAAAAGGAGTTAACTAACCAAAAAAGGTATAAGTAACTACAAAGGGTGTGAACACTCATTTCATACATTGACTGGGCAGTCCTGGAGAGGAGTGTCTGCTGTGATTGGTAGATGTAAAATTTAGGGGAGGGGACACAAGAGAAAAAGGTCTTTAAATAGAGGAAACAGAGGCACATAAGGATTGATGAATCAATAGATCAATCAAAAATGATTCAGTGACTCGGAGTTAGACTGGAAGACAAATCACTCAGATTGATTCAGTCACTTGGGATTGGAGTGAAGAAGAGTCATTTGGAGGAGATACTGGAAGAAGACACTCAGACTTGGAGTAAAGACACTTGTTTGTGGAACTGGACCCCTGGAGGAGCTTGTGCAGGAGACTTCAAGACTGCTTTCCTTTTAGATGGTCTCCATGGTGAGTGAAAGGCTGACTTAGTTTCCTTGCCTTTCTGGAGATGTGAATCTTGGAGAAAGTCCCATTGTCTTGAGACTCCTTTCCCCTGGCTGGGGCCTAGCATTTCTACCTGGCCCTGAGGAAGGCAGAGCTCTATCTGCCTCATTCTCCTGTTTTCTCTCCTCCTTAGTATCTCCCCTCTATTGTAAATAAATTACCAGTAATTCCATTCTACTCTAGTAATTCATTTTGAGATTTTAGAAATTAAATTCCTGGTGATGACAAATTAACTATTAAGTCCAACGAATAAATCTAACAGATTATTTCACAACTCCACCAGCAATGCATTAGTGTCCCAATTTTGCCACATCCCCTCCAACATTTATTATTTTCCTTTGCTGTCATATTAGCCAACCTGCTAGGTGTGAGGTGGTACCTCAGAGTTGTTTTGATTTGCATTTATCTAATTATAAGAGATTTAGAACATTTTTTCATGTGCTTATTGATAATTTTGACTTCTTTATCTGAAAATTGCCTATTCATGTCCCTTGCTCATTTATCAACTTGGGAATTGCTTGAGTTTTTGTACAATTGATTTAACTCCTTATAAATTTGAGTAATTAGACCTTTGTCAGAGGTTTTTGTTATAAAGATTTTTTACCAATTTGTTGCTTTCCTTCTAATTTTGGTTGCATTGGCTTTGTTTGTAGAAAGCCTTTTTAATTTAATGTAATCAAAATTATTCATTTTACATTTTGTAATATTCTCTGTCTCTTATTTGGTCTTAAATTTTTTCCTTTCCCATAGATCTGACAGGTATACTATTCTATGTTCACCTAATTTATTTATAGTTTCCTTTTTTATATTTAAGTCATTTACCCATTCTGAATTTATCTTCATATAGGGTATGAGATGTTGATCTAAACTTAATCTCTCCTATACTATTTTCCAATTTTTGCAGCAGTTTTTGTCAAATAATAAGTTTTTATCCCAAAAGCTGGGATTTGTGGGTTTATTGGTGTCAGTATTTTTAAGGAAAATATATCTGAATTTTATAACTTAAAACAACTATATCCTTTTATTTTTATCTTTCCAAATTTCATATTTGATCAAGAACCTTCTCCTAAGATGTTGAGTTTTCTGACAGAGAGCATACTTAACAGAAAATCAGCAAGTCTCCCTGCTTTTCACTTTTAAAAATCTTCTAACTTAATGGGCAATTAAGACAATTTATATCAAGAGGGAAGAATGCAGCCTTTCCCATATAAAACTTTACTTGTAGGGGAAAAAAGCTACTAAAGGCATGTAGATTGAACTTCTATTTTCAAGGCACGACCTTGGAACTAAATTATTGATAATGCAATGATTTAGCACTATTTTTTAAAAAAGGTTATGTAGTTATTTTCTTTTTATTCTTCCCAAATGTTTCACAGGGCAAGTCCAAAGCCTATTTAGTTTAGGTCTTTGTTGAAAGATATCTTCTGCACCCTTAGTTATTAGGTGCTAGCTAGTTGTTAGCTCCCTAGCTAGTGATTAGCTAGGGAGAAAAAATATTTAACTTAAGGGAGAGATTAGTTGGTGGGAGTTGATTTGATCATTTGATTTCTTCATCTGTCTAATGAAATTATAGATGATATAGAACAAGTAACATACAATAACAAGTTATAGTCTTAAAAGAAGTACAAAGAAGTAACTATATTTGTTGCCTCTTTGTTAGGTACAATAAAGTTCTCCAGTCTAACTTAGTATACTTAGAGGATAGGGGGCTATTTATCAAAGTTTTGCCATTTTCTAGGAGC
The DNA here is from genome assembly GCF_027887165.1 of Monodelphis domestica. Classification (NCBI taxonomy): domain Eukaryota; kingdom Metazoa; phylum Chordata; class Mammalia; order Didelphimorphia; family Didelphidae; genus Monodelphis; species Monodelphis domestica. Next base: position 205,839,501 of record NC_077233.1, on the reverse strand, counting down.
CCTCTAAAAAATCAGGAAATATTCTCTAGGGAGCAAGTCAAGACAGGAGGTAGCTTTGAAAAGGGTAAGCTTTTATGGTCATAATGTTGGCCAACTAAGGAAGAAGAATCCAACTCTTGAGAGGAATCACTTTTTACATTTATGAGAGGATAATTTTCCTCCCTCCACTCCCAAAAGTCTTGGTATCTTATATCAGAGCTACTCTTTACAGGACTATACTATATCCAGTTAGGAGCAGGCCCAATAAGTTAAGAGACCAGAAGAGCTTTTTAAGCTTAGAATTATCTCTAGCCATTGGAAATTGAATTGTGGAGAAGAAAGGGCCCAATGAACCCCATTTGAGTTAGCCTGCTTTATAACTTCACGTAGAGAGAATCCAGGTCTACTCTCCCCAATAGAATAGTTACATCAAGAGGGAGCTGTATAAAGACAAGACAATAAGGGAACATAAATCTGTGACCTGCAGTGCCAGATGACATTTTCAATTTGTCTAATTCTTCATGACCACATTTGGGGTCTTCTTGACAAAGATATTTGAATATCTTGCTATTTCTCCGGCTCATTTTGGAGATGAGGAAACTGAGGAAACAGAATTATGTGACTTATCCAGGATCATATAGCTAGTAGGTGTCTGAGGCTAGATTTGAACTCAGGAAAAGGAGTCTCCCTGATTCCAGGCCTGAATTTCTATCCACTTGGCAAATAGAAAGAGCATACTGAGTGCTTGATGATTGATTGACTGATTTAAGTGTCATTGGCCTAGGCCTAAATGTGGTTTTTCTGTCCCCAAAAGGATTAAGCATACTATATCAGCCTCCAGATATAAGAGGAAATACAGACCTTGGAGGAAATATGAGAAATGAGAATCAAGACACCCAAGTGGATACAAATATCTCTGGAATATGATACCCTAAGTCACATTAGAATCGGTTCTGAATATTTGAAAACTGTGCAAAATTTTCAGCTTTCTTAATGAGCAAAAATATCTCTGGAGTAGCTCTCCATTTCAAGACATTCTGCTAACCCCAGTAAGTTTATAGAGAATGTTTTACACCTCACCTGATGAGATGAGTGGCAAACTGGCCCACTTTGGGTAAAATTGGGCACAAAGAGACTTGATCTCTTCCTGTGGCACACAGTTATATTTCATCATTTACAAAATTAAAGTAAAAGGGAAAATTTAAAGAATATTTTCTCTCCACTTGATTTTTTTGTACCATGTGCCAGAAAAAAATATATAGGTTATATGTTTTCTTGGCTGATATGCATGCTTTGGAGTGATGAAGGTGTGAGTTATAATAATTTGCCTTCAGGTTATTCATAAAGTCTTGGCTTTTCCATCAAGTTCTGCACTCAGAAAAAAAAAAAAACAACTCTCAGTGAAGGGGAAAAAATATGGTACATATGCCATTATTTGTTGCCTAAGGGATATTTCAATTTTGTCTTGTCTTACAAAAATAAATGAGATTTCAAAAGTATTCAGGAGAGTTACTTTAGCAACTCTGTAAGAAGTGATCAGTTTTCTTTTTTGAAGGATAAATTCTGTGGCTTTGGAGAACAACTAGCCATGATGTGCCTGGAGCATTATACAGTATAGAAAAAATACCAAAAGTTAACTGGGTAACAGCATAATCCTACATCCTGTGCATTTTTAATACTCCACTTTCAAATGTCTTAAGAAGCCTATTTATCTTTGCTGTGAATACCAATGAAGTCAAATGAGATCATCTCATAGTTGACTGAATGCCTTATAAAAAGCCACCATGCTCATGGAATGAGAAAGGAAGACGTTTCAAAATGTATCAGAAATTGGATTCTATGGCAAAGGGGGCCTGCAGAAAACCCCCACTATTTTATTCTGTACAAAGTTATCTGAAAGTAAAGGTCTTGAATTCGCATAATGTGAAAGGTTTATGATCATCTGTGAAGGGTGCATGTTCTCTATATTATATTACAATACATTAATGAAATCTTGGAATCCCACTAGTTATATTGTGGGTGGTTTGGAAATACTAATACTATCAACACAACTTATATGTTGCCTGACTTTCTTTTTTTAGTACAAATTTGTGACTTTAATGCCACATTATCATAGGTTGTGGCTTTCAATTTTCTATGTCGTTCAAAAGGGAAAAAAGTCATATCTCTGCTTCTGTTAAATCTTCATTTAATTAAGTATACCTCCTAAGATCTTCACTCTCATGCAGCGATCAATGATTGGGTTAGGTACCCTTGCAGTTAGCTACAATTTCTACTCTGCAGTCTCTGAATAGAGTTTGCAAAAGATTTATATCTTGTATAATTTGAAACCAATGGACCAGATTCTTCCACCACAGATTTCTGTCTACCGTAACTATTTAATTCAAGTTATTCACTGGTGAAAGAATAATATCAGAAAGAAGGGAATAATTCTAATTTCTAAGGTACAGAAACCATCTGTATTAGGAACTGGCAGAAATTCCACAAGCAGTTGTTTGGTTTTTTGTCTAGGAAAGAGAAATACAATGGGAGTCCTTTATTGACAGCGCTTCTGAAACATAGAATCCCATTCCGTCTTATGAGCGAATTACGCTTATAATGCCAGAAATACAATGCATCTATATATTCATGTATGTATGCATGCGTAGCTATCATAAAACAAGCATGTACATATACAGCATATGCACATACCAAGCACACATATAATACATTATAAGACATTTGTGTACATAGTGCTATCACATTTTCAATTCAATTCAATAAATATTTAGGAGGCATTTAATATGTGCCAGGTATTGTGTCAGGGAATGAGTATTGGAAGGGATAGGAATGAGACATGATTTTATTGCCATAGAGAGCTCCCAGATAAGGAAATTTCTTTTACCAATGGAGTTGGTATGTTTTCTGCCACTTAATTCTTTGAGAGCTGTCTAGATTGCCAAGAAGTTAAGTGAATTGCCTAAGGTCACAAAACAAGTAGGTATCAGAGACAGAACGTAAATCAAGATATTCCCAGCTGCCTCTTGGGTAAAGGGAACTTAAAAATCAAATAACCTATAATCTCTAAGAACTTACATTTTATCTGAAGAAAATTCGAGAATTCTCCTGATCAATCCCATCAATCAACACTGCCTGGCATGGTTAGACAGTGAAATGAAGGTTAAAAATTGCACCTCATGGGGCAGTTAGATGGTTCAATGGATAGAGAATGAGGCTTGGAGACAAGAAATCCTGGGTTCAAATCTAGCCTCAGATATTTCCTGGCTTTATCAGTTCCTTTCCTGGAGGTAGATAGAATTTTTTCCATCACAAATCCTTCATAATGACTTAGATCATTATATGAATCAGGATAATTAAATTATTCAGAGTTGATAATCATACAATATTGCTGTTACACTGTACACACATTGCTGTGTGTACAATGATATCCTGTTTCTGCCCACTTGATTTTTCATCAATTCATATGTCTTCTCAGTTTTTTCTGAAATCATCCTGCTCATCATTTATTATACCACAATAGAATTCCATTACAATCATATACCACAACTTGTTCAGACATTGTCCAATTGATAGGCATCCTTTCGATTTCCAAATTTTTTGTTGCTACCACAAAGAATGGTTATACAGGGGCAGCTGGGTGGCTCAGTGGATTGAGAGCCAGGACTAGAGATGGGAGGTCCTAGGTTAAAATATGGTCTCAGACACTTTCCAGCTATGTGACCCTGGGCAAGTCACTTAACCCCCATTGCCTAGCCCTTACCACTCTTCTGCCTTGGAACCAATACACGGTATTGACTCCAAGACAGAAGGTAAGGTTTTAAAAACAAAACAAAACCAAAAAAAAAAAGAAAAACAAAGAATGGCTATAAATATTTTATACATATAATATATTATAATGAATATTCATATAGATCCTTTTCCCTTTTCTTTTATCTCTTTGTAATACAGACCTAGTGACATTGCTGAATTAAAGGGTATACACAGTTTTATAGCCCTTTACACAGAGTTCCAAATTGTTCTCCAGAATGGTTAGGCTAGTTTACAATTCCATCAATAATGCATTAGTGCCCCTATTTTTCCATGTCCCTCAAGCATTTGTCATTTTCCTTTTTCTGACATGTTAACCAATTGGATAGGTGTGAGTTGTTGTAATTTGTATTTCTTTAATCAATAGTGGTTTAGTGCATTTTTTCACTTTACTATTGATAGCTTTGATTTCTTCTTCTGAAAATTGTCTGTTCACATCCTTTTACCATTTATCAATTGAGGAATGGCTCTTATTTTTATATATTTGATTAAATTCCCCACATATTTGAAAAATGAGGTTTTTATCAGAGAAATTTGATAGAGTATTTCCCCATTTTCCTGCTTCTAATCTTGGCTGTATTGGTTTGGTTGATGCAAAATCTTTTTAATTTGATGTACTCAAAATTATCCATTTTACATCCTGAAATGGTTTCTGTCTCTCATTTGGTCAAGTACTCTTCCCTTATCCATATATCTGACAGTTAAGCTATACCATGCTCTCTTAATTTGCATTATATCACCTTTTATGTCTAAATTATGTATTCATTTTGACCTTATTTTAACATAAACTATGTGGTGTTGGTTTATTCCTAGTTTCAGACAAACTGTTTGCCAGTAGCAATTTTTTTTTAGATACTGAGTTCTTTTCCCAGAAGTTTGGATCTTTGGGCTTATCAAACACTAGATTACTATGGTTTTATGTAATCATGCATTGTGTTCCTAATCTATTCCAATGATCCATACTCTACTTCTCAGCCACTGACAGACTGTTTTCATGATTGCTTTATGATACAGTTTGAAATCTGGTACTGGTAGGTCACCTTACTTGAAATTACCTATAATCTTTCACAATTTGATGGAATTTAGAGATTAAACCTTGTAGGAGCTGACCAGTTCTTTAGCATTTTGGTTCACAAAGCTTCAAATATTTGTTTGTAAAAATATGTAGGTTTAGCATAATAACAATTTTCTATTTTTATCTTTTATAATCATCTCTTTTATTTGGATAAGAATTCTCCTCTTGGCCCTTTTCTTCTTATTTTCTTAATTTCTTCATTTCCATTTTTCCCCAAAAGTGATATTGTCCTTTACATTTAGGTCACATATCTTTTTGAAATTTATTTTTGGTATATGAGGCCAAGCTAAACCTTTCTATTTATTTGTTTTTTAACAAATGGTGTTCTACTTCCACAGCAGTTTTTGTCGAATTTCCTGGCATTCTTTAGACCAACACAGAATGAGAAGACATGGATGGAGTATGCTCTGGATTGCAGCAGTACTTATATAAAAGAAATGCAATTCACTCATCTTTCAAACTCTGGAGTAGAAATTTCTTTTCATCTTCCCTCTTCTCTCTATTCATATAACCACCATTGAAACTCAAGTCTTTGTTATTTCTTTCTTGAACTATTGCAATAACCTCCTTGCATTTCTCTTCATCTTAACTCTTACCTCACTTCAGCCCATACTGCTGCCCACGTGGTTTTTGTAAAGTACAGATCTGACTACACAACTCCTCTGCTTAATGAAATCTAGCTTGTTAAATTACTAGTTTATTGGTTTTCACTAGTTTACTATTAACTCTAGGACTAAATATTATTTCTTCCTTATTTTATCCTCCATTTTTTACTTTTTAAAAATTCCTTACCTTCTGTCAAATTGATTCTAAGGCAGAAGAGCAGTAAAGGATAGGCAATGAGAGTCAGATGACTTGCTCAGGGTCACACAGCTAACAAAGGGTCTGAGACCAGATTTGAACCTAGGACCTCCCATTTCTAGGCCTGATTCTCAATCTACTGAGCTACCCAGCTGCCCTATCATTTTTTGCTTTTGATGTAAGTTTTATATTTTACTTTATTTTAAATATAGTTTTCCTTATCTTTTCATTAATAGGATTAAAATCACAATGGCTCTATCACACTTTTTAGGGCTAAATTGATATGGTCATAGAACCTCCTATTACACTCAGCCATTCATCTAATTTGGGATTCCTGGCCTAGTTCTGTCTCATACTTGAAATGCAATGACCTGTGCAAAAAATGTAGTAACCTCCTTTTCAAAGAACATATTCTGCTTAAAGAGATTAACTTCCAGACACCAATGAATTACATACATGAATTATAGTGCATGAAGGAAACAAGCAGTAATGGCAAGACAGCCTTTTCCTACTGGGCCATTCCTTCAGTCACTATTAGAGGTACTAATCAGCTCATCATTAAACTATCAGAGATGTTTGGGCAGCTCTGCAGGTTGGACAGCATCTGAAAAGACACCACACTTCATTGTGATGGATGTCAGTTTGTTGACAATTTCTGCCAACAGACCCCTTCATCATTCAGTGGAAATGCAATCCTGAGTGCTCAGTAATTCCTCTAAATTACTATACTATCACTTTATAGACTGTTGGGCAGACTTTTCATTTGTCAAGGTTACATTTAGAAGGTATCACCCCCCCCCCCATCTCTGTCCCTCTCCCATCCAACCACTAATATCTCTGGTGATTTTCTTCATAGCTATTACTTTTTTTTTTCACCATTTTTTGTTTGCATATCTCTGGGGAAGATTTCAGAAGTAAAAATATGTCTGATTCTATAGTCGTCCTTGGTAATTCTTTCCTAGAGTTTTATTTGTCACTCTTTATAACTGACTCCCAAATCTGTGGTTCCAATTCCAAGCCTCTTTCCCAAAACTTCAGTTCAGCATTTTAAAATAGTCATTAAAAAAACAACTTGGATTACACACCTCAATACACACCTCAAACTGAAAAAGTTGAAAATCAAATATCATTCCCACTAATCCTCTCTCTCCCAGATCCCTAGGCACATAATCTTGGAATCACTTTTTATAAAGCTGTTTTATTTTAGCAATTACATGTAATAACAAATTTCGACACACGTTTTCCTACATTATATGATAAAAGTTGTCTCCCTAATTCCCTTCCCTCTCCCTTTCCAGAGCTCATAAGCAATTTGGTCTGGGTTATACATGTCTTATCATGCAAAATGTATTTCCATGTTGTTCATTTTTGTAAAAGAATAATCCTATAAAACCAAAACCCCAAAATAAAAACTCAAATAAACGAATGTGAAAAATCATATACTTTGATCTGCATTTTGATAACATTTCTCTGGAGGTGGACAGCATTCTTTGTCATAAATCCCTCAGAATTGTCCTGTTTCATTGTATGTCTCAGTAACTAAGTCTTTCATGGTTGCTCATTCCACAATATTGCTGTTACTGTGTATGTACACTGTTCTCCTGGTGCTGCTTGTTTTGTTCTAGAAGGAAGACCAAGGAGCACAGGGTGAAAAGTGCATAAGAGGCAAATTCAGACTTGATGTGAAAAAAAAAAACCCTCTAACAATTAGAACTGTCTAAAGATTAATTAATTGTTTTAGGAATTAATTGTCTTATGAGGTTATGGGCTCTCTCTTATTAGATTTTCAAGCTAAGCCTGAATGACCACTTTTTGGATATATTGTGTAGTGACATTCTTTTTCAGAAAGGGATCACTCACTTACAACTCTGAAATTCCTCCTCATATATACCACATGTAACCTCCTGCAGATACATATTAATATTTTCATATTAATGAAAATTAATATTCTCCCCTGAGAAGGAGATTGGAAACTGAGGGAAAAATGGATAGAGGAGAGAAAGAGAGATTGAGAGACACACCCACACATACACAAAGGAATAAAGACTCAGAGACAAGGATAAAATTATGGGCTGCGTTGTGCTTGCCCCTCTCTGATGGAATTGAGAGAGTTCTACACGTGCCCTCAAACATTTATTGGAGAGTTTTGGAATGTGGAGTGGGAGGTAGCCAATGAACATGTGACATGGCATAGGCTTTAACATTGGCTCAATTGACAAACATGTAATCAAAGAGGAGGAGGTTAATCAAACATGTGACTTGGTAAGGAATGTAGTCTGACAAGGTGGGAGCTGGGACCCTGTGGCAAATAATGTCCTGCTCAGGAATCCTTTTGCCCTTTGGACTGAAGATTAGGAAATACAAAAATCAATAAGTAACATGACCATGAGTCTGGTATCAATACACCAATAATACTTTCAAGATGCCTGGTATACTACACCACATTGTAGACAAACTCTGCCTTCTCTCCTACTGTTGTTCTCTTTTATATTGCTCTGTGCCTTTGTCTATGCCTTCCTTATGCCTAAAATGGACTCATCTTCCCATCTTTGTTGATATTTTTCCTTTCTTATAAAGTTCATTTCAAGTGCCACATCCTCCATAAAGCCTCTCCTGACTTTTTCTACCTCTGTGCCTAGATAGAATTGATCACTCACCCCTCAAATTTTTCCTTGTGCTTCCTAGTCCTTTCCTTCAAAATCTTCTCATGCTCTCTAGTTAATTATTCATTTCCTTCCCATCCTGTCCCTGTCTGCCATTAGACCAGTAAAATGTAAATTCCTTAAAAGTAGGACCTGTGATGTATCTGCCTTTGTATACTTGTGACATAATGTTTAATAAACATCTATTTTCAACTGAAGATACAAAAGAAAACTATATAATCAAACAGTTTCCTAGGTGTAGGAGCTAAATAGAAAACTTGGTTCTTGCTTTGCCTGGCTGCAACCTTGGAAAGACAAATGATCCTGCATATGCCTTTGCTTTCCTTCTATATGATAGCATCCCAGGACCATAACTCTAGAGTGAGGACTTTGGGGGTCATCTCCTTCATTTTACTAATTCTTCAGATGAGGAAACTGAGGCTTTAATTCACTAGAGAAGGAAATGGCAAACTATTGCAATATCTTTGCCAAGAAGATATCATGGACAGTATGGTACACAAGGTCACAAAGAGTCAAATACAACTGAGCAGCACAAAATTCAAGGGCAACTAGGTGGCACCATAGATAGAATGCCAGGCCAAGAATCAGGAAAACTTATCTCCCTGAGTTCAAATCTGGCTCCAGACATTTACTAGCAATATGACCCTGGGCAAGTGATTTAACCCTGTTTGTCATGTCTTTGCCAAAAAATCTCCACATGCTGTCATGGAGTTGGAAATAACTGAAATGACTGAATGAGAACAAAGATATCTATTAAGTTAAGTATCTACTTTATTTAAGTATTTATTCTTGGGACTCAATGGAGATAAATAACAGTCTCTTCCCTCTGTGATGTTAGAATTTCACAGAGAACCAAATGACATAAATGTACATATATTCATGGATAGGTGGATGATTCAGGTTAGAATGTTCTTAGGACAAATGATTTAACACAGATATACATAGTACTATAAGTATCTTAACTTAAGGTGGGAGACCACTTTCAGTGGGGGAACTGAGAAGCCTTCATGAGGAGGAGAAAGGTGGAGTGGTAACTGATTTGGCATTGAAGAATTCAAAAGGTGGCAGTGAAAAGGTTGTGTGTTCTGGAACTAGAAGCCTGGTTGAACATATTCACAGAGGCAAAATAGAACAGGATGAGACTACGAAATAACTAATACTCTAGGTTGGCTGGAACCAAGAGCATGTGAAGCACAATATAACTATAAAAGAAACCTGGAGCCAGATTGTAGATGTCCTTAAATGTAAGGCAAATGAGTTTGCTTGTAAGGAATGACTAAAGGTTTCTAAGCAGGGCGGTACATTAAGACAGATAATTTGTGAATTATGTGATGAATGAATTGGAGAAAGGAGAGACTGGAAGAAGGGATATGAATTACGTGGCTATTACAAAAGTGAAGGAAGGCCATGATGATTGAACTAAAGGTAGTGCTAATGTGAACAAAGAACAATACAGTGGAAAAGATACTGGTTTATAGGTAGAAAATATGGGTTCAAATCCTGGACTCAATTTTCTTGTTCATAAAATGAATGCATTACATTAAATGGTCTCTGAGGTCCTTTCCTAGTCTAGATCTATGATCCAATGAAGAAGAGAGAATGGACTAATCAGATGGAGATATTAATGATGGAGAGTCAAGTATGTTCAAAGTTTGAAGTCTGAGTGACGAAATATGGTGGAATCATAAACAAACCAGAAACAAAAAATATGGTGAATCAGAAACAAAATAAGAAAATTTAGAAGGTGGTCAGATTTAGGAAGATAGATAAGGAATTTAGTTTTGGTCATTTTGAATTTGAGGCTCATATAACATCCAGGTAGATATACAGTATTATAGCTTAGGGGAGAAATTCTGGCTAGATATATAGATCTGGGAAGCCATGAGAGCAAGGAAGTTACCAAATGAAAACATAATAGAAAAGAGAAAATAAGAAAACCTAGAACAGATCTTTGGAAAACATCCATAATTAGTGGGAAGGAAGACAGACATGAACCATTTAATAAAAGTGAAAAGAATAGTGAAATACAGAACAGAACCAAGAAACAGTTGTGTTGTAAGGAATTAAAACTAAGGGGTTGACTAAAATATATAAAAATTACAAATAACATGGTGGTCACCAATTTAAAATATTATAGCTCAATTAAAAATGACTTTTAATAGTTTTCATTTACAAAATATGTAAAGAGAGTGAAAGTTGAGAAATACAAAAAGAGGGTAGAGAAGATATTTAGCCAATCACACTAAATATTGCTCTGGTGCTCAACTCAGCCCAGAATGATTTGTTAACCTTTGACTGGAATACATCTCTCTTCAAAAGTCAGGAAAGGAAAGCCAGCTCTTCGCTCACCCAAGTTCCCTCCAAGCGACAGTTAGAACTGAAGATGATGACCTGTTGAGAACAACTCCTGAAGCTGAACTCTAGCCCAGAAGTTCAGGGCTTTTATAATGACTTCTTGACCCTTCCCCTCTTCACAGGGGCCAATCACAGCTTTCAAATTGTCTAGCACTGACCACAGGGGCACTGTCTTGTGGGATCCACTTCTCATCCTCTAGAGGTATAAACTCTTATCAAAAGGATTCAAAATTTTCTGATTGATTGAGTTGTTACCCACTTTAGCAAATGACTTGCAACACTCTTAGTGTCTGGTGAGGTACAAAGTAGGGGTTAACTTAATTAACTTAAATTAGTGTTAACCAAATATTAACTCAAAATAGGGTGTATGGGGTGCTCAGGGAGGGGTAGTATCTCTGGTATGGGGGGCTTGCCGTGCTGTCCTAGGGCAGCTCTCCAGCCTCTGACCTGCACCTGACACCCAGCTCTCACTTGTGACTCCCAGTAGCTGCTAGCATGTGGCAGCGGCCACATCCCGGAAAATGGCTTCGACAGGCCCGCTGAACCTTGTGAGGGTAGCCATCGGGTCATTGACCCCTGGTGAACCAGCGCTTTGCTCACCCAGCATGTGAAGACTGCTTCGGCTGAACAGACGGAAGAAACCAACAAGAAGGTTCAACGGCTGAGAGGGCGAAGCAGCAAAGCACTGTGGAGTGCTCAGGGCGTGTTGGAGCACAAAAGACAACATGGCCATCCAATGCAGCTGAGGAAGTCTCCAGGTGTAACGACTTTTTGTGCCACTGGACCCAGGCTTCCAACGCTGAGAGAGTGGGACTGTCTCTGTGCATCAGCTTTTCCACTTAAATCTTCATGCACAAGTATCTTTGTGCACACTCATCTATCCTAACCCCGTCCACCCTCTTCAAGACCTGCAGCAATGGGGGAGTGACGACGCAACAGGTGGAGGTGACCACTGGCAGTTGTAGTCACGATCCTGCATGTAGGCGGCCCACGGACCAGTGGTCGCTCGGCCCTGTGGGCAGCAGGGACTTTCGGCAGCATCCTGGGCAACTGAGCAGCCCTCTCTAGGACAGCACTGCTCACCCTAATCAAGGGAGGGGACTAGAAAAGATGTCCCAAACATTGCCTGCCCTACAAACACCCGGTCAGCACACCGCGGCTGGCGGGTCATCCCCTTTAAGTGGTCGAAATCAAAGAAAAAATACAAAGAAATTCCTACTAGGAGCATGGAACATCAGGACATTACTTGAGAGAATACCCCAAGACCTGAGAGAAGAACAGCTCTAATTGGTAAAGAACTGGCGCGATATAACATCGACATCGCAGCCTTAAGCAAAACACACTTACCAGAAGAGGGATCACTCAGAGAACCCACCACTGGATACACCTTCTTCTGGAAAGGTAGAGCCTCAAATGAAGACAGAATCCACAGTGCCACTGGACCCAGGCTTCCAACGCTGAGAGAGTGGGACTGTCTCTGTGCATCAGCTTTTCCACTTAAATCTTCATGCACAAGTATCTTTGTGCACACTCATCTATCCTAACCCCGTCCACCCTCTTCAAGACCTGCAGCAATGGGGGAGTGACGACGCAACAGTTGGCCTGGCCATCAAGACCAGTTTGCTCAAACAGCTGCCAGACATGCCTGTGGGCATAAGCGAGAGGCTCATGAAGATCCCTTTGCCTCTCAGCAAAGACCAGTATGCCACAATCATCAGCGCATATGCCCCAACACTGACCAGCACAGAGGAGACCATCGAGCAGTTCTACTCTGACCTGAGTGCCATCCTGCACTCAGTGCCCACAAATGACAAGCTGATACTACTGGGAGACTTCAACGCCAGCATTGGCCAGGACCATGAAAGATGGAAAGGAGTGCTCGGCAAACACGGCGTGGGCAAAATGAACAACAGCCTACTGCTACTCAGCAAATGCTCAGAGTTCGAACTCCCCATCACGAACACTGTATTCAGAATGGCAAATAAATATAAAACAACGTGGATGTGCACCCAAGATCAAAACATTGGCATCTCATTGACTACATCTTTGTATGCTGGCGAGACATCCAAGATGTAAAGATCACCAGAGCCATGAGAGGAGCTGAATGCTGGACAGACCACCAATTGGTTAGAGCGACTCTTCAAACGCGCATTGCGCCTCGCCATCCAAAACGCACCCAGACAGTTCACGCATTTTACAAAGTGAGTCGTCTTAGAGATCCATCTTATTTGCAAACATTCCAGTTCTGCCTGGAGGACAAGCTGTCTGCCAAGGGACTACTCACTGGAAGCTCAACCGAGAAATGGAACCAGTTCAGAGACGCAGTGAAGGAAACATCAAAGGCAGTCCTAGGCCCAAAACAACGCAACCACCAGGACTGGTTCAACGAGAACAACACTGCTATTGAAGACCTATTGAGCAAAAAGAACAAAGCTTTTATGGAGTGGCAAAATAACCCAAACTCTGCTCCTAAAAAGGACAGATTCAAGTCTCTCCAAGCCATGGCACAGCATGAGATCAGGAAGATGCAAGACCGATGGTGGGAAAAAAAGGCAGAAGAAATCCAGCGGTTTGCTGATATGAAAAACTACAAACAATTTTTCAGTGCCCTCAAGACTGTCTATGGGCCATCAAAACCCACCACCACTCCCTTGCTATCCTCTGATGGTGACACTCTCATAAAAGATAAAAAAGGCATCAGCAACAGGTGGAAAGAACACTTCAGTCAGCTTCTCAACCAACCCTCTTCAGTCGACCAAAGCACCCTTGACCAGATCCACCAAAACCGCTCTATTGAACAACTTGATGTCCCTCCTTCAATAGAGGAAGTCCAAAAAGCCATTAAACAAATGAGTGCAGGCAAGGCACCTGGTAAAGACGGGATCCCAACCAAGGTGTACAAGGCCTTAAATGGAAAGGAGCTCCAGGCATTCCACATAGTGCTGACCAGCATATGGGAAGAGCAAGACATGCCCCCAGAACTCAGAGATGCCTCCATCATAGCCCTATACAAGAACAAAGGCTCACGAGCAGCCTGTGACAACTACAGAGGCATCTCACTACTCTCCACTGCTGGAAAGATCCTCGCCCATGTTATACTCAACAGACTCCTGTCATCTGTTTCAGAACAGAACCTGCCTGAATCACAATGTGGCTTCCAACCAGATCGCAGCACCATCGACATGGTCTTCATGGTGAGGCAAATGCAGGAAAAATGCCTTGAGCAGAACCTGAGTCTCTACATTGTCTTCACAGACATGACAAAGGCGTTCGACACAGTGAACAGGGACGCATAGTGGGTGATCCTCAGCAAGCTCGATTGCCCAGCAAAATTTGTCAAACTGATCCAGCTCTTTCATGTCGACATGACAGGGGAAGTCCTATCTGGTGGAGAGACTTCTGATCGCTTCAACATCTCCAATGGTGTGAAACAAGGCTGTGTCCTCGCTCCGCTACTATTCAAACTATTTTTCACCCAAGTATTACGACATGCTGTGATGGATCTAGGCGTCTACATCAAATACCGACTGGATGGCTCACTATTTTGACTTTCGCCGCCTGACTGCAAAAACAAAGACAACAGAGAGACTCATCCTGGAAGCTCTCTTCGTAGATGACTGTGCTCTCATGGCCCACCAAGAAAATCATCTCCAAACCATTGTGGACAGGTTCTCCACCACAACAAAACTATCTGGCCTGACTATCAGCCTCAGCAAAACAGAGGTGCTGTTCCAACCTGCACCAGGGAGGCCAACGAACCAGCCGTGCATTACAATCGAAGGCATGCAGCTTTCTAACGTCAACACTTTCAAGTACCTGGGCAGCACCACCGCCATCGACGGGTCCCTAGACCACGAGATTAATGCCAGGATCCAAAAGGCCAGCCAGGCACTTGGGCGGCTGCGCTGCAAAGTCCTCCAACACAGAGGTGTAAGCACTGCGACGAAGCTCAAAGTGTATAACGCAGTGGTCCTCAGCTCGCTCCTGTACGGTTGTGAGACATGGACACTGTACCGGAAGCACATGAAACAGCTGGAGCAATCCCACCAACTCTCCCTCCAGTCAATCATGAGCATCCAATGGCAGGACCGAATCACCAACCAGGAAGTCCTCGACAGAGCCAACTCCACCAGCATCAAAGTCATGGTCCTCAGAACCCAGCTACGATGGTCTGGACACATCATCCGCATGGACCCACAGCGAATACCAAGACAGTATTCTAGGGTGAACTGTCAGCTGGACTCAGGAAACAAGGCCGACCAAAGAAAAGATTCAAGGATCAGCTAAAGTCCAACTTGAAGTGGGCTGGCATTACACCAAAGCAACCAGAACTCACTGCCTCTGACAGAAGCAGCTGGGGAACCCACATTCACCATGCCGCCACCACCTTTGAAGATGAGCGACGTCGACGTCTTGCCGCTGCACATGAACGCCGACACCAGGCCACAACCGCACCTCCCGTAACAACTGGCGTCCCAGGCCCCATGTGGCACAAACTGTGCGCCTCAGTCTTTGGACTCCAAAGCCACATGGGGGTACACCGTAGATGAAATTGCACAAAGACAATAGTGATTCTCGATCACCGAGAGACTACCACTACTACTACTACTACTACTAACTCAAAATAGACAAAGAGAATAAAGAATTCCCTTTCAGAGTGTCATGGATGAAAAAGGAGGAGGAAAGATGAGAAGAAGGGTCCATGGTAAATGGGTTACTCCATGGATTGAGAGCCAGGCCTATAGAAGGATGATCCTGGATTCAAATCTGGCCTTAGACATTTCCTAGCTGTATGACCCTAGGCAAGTCACTTAACCCTCATAGCCCAGGCCTTACCACTGTTTTGCCTTGGAACCAATATTCACTATTGTGTGTTGGAAGATCAGGCAGACAGAATGTAAGGATTTAAAAAAAAAGATGGATATATTCTATTTTCTCAATAGCTGGAGAGAAGTCAAGGAAGCTGAAGATTGAGAATTGAGGAGATTGATTTTTCAATCAAAAGATGTCTATCAAGAATATAATATCTCCTCTAACAGTGCTAGTTGCTGGGAAGGACATAAGAAATAAGATGCCAAGACATGCAAAGAATACATGGACTGATTAACTATTGAAATTCTAGGGCACAGACAATAATTTGTAAAGGTAGACAGTTCCTAAGAAGGGCACCGTCCACTCTGGATTTTTGGCCGACTCCCGCTTTAACCATCCTAGGCTTTCTGAAGAACAAGACAGACCTTCTGGAATGTTTTGTTTTAATGAAGAGCCTCAGAAACCCTTCTACTTTTGAGACTATGAACCAAAGGCGCTTCCGTTTCTAAGCTCCCTCTTGTACCTGAAATTTGTTAGCTACGTAGAATGGCACATGTACTTACTACTAATACATTATAGCCATGTTATACTAAAGTAAGGATCCTGAATTTGGCCTGCCATAAAACTTGTCATTCTTCCTGAGAAATATTTTTAACCTATGACACCATTTGTTCAAAATAGCTTGTGTTCAATGGCTAGGTGTTTAGTGAAATAATAATTGTCTGGCCAGTGGATATTTTCCTAAGAAGAGAAATCCTGTCCTATGGGGAAATCAAACTTCAATGTTCTCTTATTAAATCATGCCCAAGGGCCCTAGAAAAGCTAGTATACCCCTGAAGGGAGAACTTCGTCAATTCCCAGGGTGCCCAGTGAAGAGGAGGACAATCATTTGAATTCTGCACAAACTAGGCAATTTTTCTTCTCACTTCAAAGATTGGAATGGTTTACTGAATCCTTAGTCCCTGGGGATCCTAGAGGAAAAAGGCAGGGAGAAAAGTAATCTTTCTCATATGACTGGTAGAGCCAAATAGGGAATATTTTTTCCTTTGAAGTTGAGTTAAGGCACTTTTAAAAGCATGAAGTGAAACAGGGAATGTAATCATGATGATGGTTTGGGCTAATTTGGAAGTAAGGCTAAAACCCAAGATGCCCTGGAGGTCCAAGTACGGGATATATCTCTAAAATGAAATCTTTTTGAAAGGAAAAAAATTAGATCAACAACTCAACAATTAATTATCAAATTCCATGTTTGAAGTGCGATTATGCGAGGTGCTGAGCACATAAGCAATCCTAAACCAATCCCTGACCTCAGGAAACTTGCATTCTACTCCAGTAGAGGAGAATGTGATCACAGATTTCCATTTGGGTCATCTAGTCCAATCTTATTTTACAAACCAGGAAATTGAGGCCTGGAGTACTTAAGTACATTATTTGAGGTCAGGTACACAATTGCATGATAGAGATGATATTTGAACCCTGAAACTCTGACTCCAAATCCTTTGTACTATCAGACTGTCTCCCACATACACAAATAAATATAAAATATGTATAGATATAGATATTGACATAGATATGAACAAATATATATCTATATAACACAAATGCATAATTAATACATAAATATGCACATACATATACATATACCTATGTTGCACAGCCAGATGTACATGTATACAATGAGAAGTAGCATGGAGTAATATATAAATGGATAACCTTAGAGTCAGGGGAGTTGGGTTCAAATTCTACCTATGATAGATACTGGCTATGGGACTATGGGCAAGTCACTTAAACTCTTTGTGCCCCAATCTAAGTTGCAAAGTGCTGATCCTCAGGATTGGAAAAAAATAGGTGGGGGGGAGGTCCTCAGTGGAATTTCCTACACCAATTTAATCACAGATCTGTGCAAAAATGGTGGGGAGAGTACAATATAGTATTATATAACATAGTGTAGTAAAGAATGTCATGTCATATCATGTCATGCTAGATTCGATTTCATTGTATTATATCATATCATTTTACATTGTTATATTACTTGATTATGTTAATATAGCATATATTTTATATTACATCGTTTTATTGCCTGTAAGATCACAATGGGGCAGCTAGTTGGCACAGTGGAAAGAGTGCCAGGCCAAGAGTCAGTAAGACTCATTTTCATGAGTTCAAATTTAACCTCAGATACTAGTTGTGTGACCTTGGGCAAGTCACTTTTCCCTTTTGCCTTCAGTTGCCTCGTCTGTAAAATGAACTGGAGAAGGAAATGGCAAACCACTCCATCTTTGCCAAGAAAACCCAAAATGAGATCATGAAGAGTTAGTCACAACTGAAAATGACTGAACAACAATAAATAATGCAGTATACTATATCATATATTACATATGCCATATATGATATTAATTAATGATTTATGTTATATGAATTATAAATTATATATATGTGTATATATATATATATATATAGATGTGTACGTAGCACTATCTCTCCATATACTGGGTTATCATACATTGAAAAATATAGTCACACAGGTTTTAGGGGAAAGCAGAACCTAGATTTGAATGCTTATATGATCAAATGGAAAGAGCACGAGAGATGGGGTGGAAATCTCTAAATTTCAGTCCTGATCCTGCTCCTTGTCTCTCAGCTGTGTGATGGTGGCTAGGACACTGGTGTTTGGCTACACCACCTTGAATATGAGGGTTTAATCCAGATAATATTCAAATTGGTTGAGTCTCTGGTCTCCTCCTGCGTATAAGCATATGACTATGCAAAATGAAGAATTAGCCCCCATATTTGGCAGGCAGCCGAGTAATGCTTTTGATGGCTGTTAAATGAATGGATTTCTCAGCTTTATCCTTGCTCTTTCTCACTACATGGCCCCACATTGTTACTTGCTTCTTGCTCACACAGAAGACATTTTTATTATTATTTTTGATCCTTTTACCTGTTTTATAATTCCAATCTCTTTCCTTGTAAACAGAAAGGAAATTCAATCACAACTGAACAAAACACTATGATACCAAACAATAGCTTAGAAGTTAAGGGGAGGAAAATCCATCTTGTCGACACATCAATGAAATTAAATAAAATTTTCTATATAGAAACAGAAAGAAACTCCAAGAATAAGTGAAAGGTTTCATACCAAGTCTGGGGAAAACACAAAGATAGAGTATAAGTTTTTGTAACAAGACTAAAAATACAACTCACTTGTTCTCAGTTATACTCTCTATCTACACTCATTATTTCATGCCGTTCATGGACTAACACTTAATAAATTTAACTCCCTGTGCCATAAAGGACCTTTGAGAACTCTCTGCCTTTGCCCCAAGGAAATGATCTGGCATTGCCTTTCTCAATAATGGGCAGGTAGGGTAGATCTTGGTGGGTCATTGGCCCCAGGAAAAGCTTCCAAGAACAGTTGGATGGTGACCAGGCTGGAAGATGAAAGGAAAGTTTCTGTGACTATCTTGTTCTATACTTCTGAAATGCAATTTTTGAACCCAGATGTAAGATCATAGAATCAAATATCTGATGCTTTTAGGGACCTGAGAGGTTATCTAGTACAATCTTCTGATTTTGAGAGAGATTAACATTCACAAATGTCTTTTCACACAACCTTATTAAATTTCATTTTCAGACTTGATCCACTGTTCTGTCTGATGACATCTGTTTGGATCCCTACTTTTTTACTCAATATTAACTACTGGTCCCAGATTTTTGCCTTAACTATTATCCCACTTATTCTTTTGTCTCTCTTGGGAATAAAATGTTTAACTGTCACAGGGATGAAGACATATATTCTTGAAGAACTTCATTAGATACCTACTTCAAATATATAAAAATAAATATAAAATCAAAATAACTTCAAATTGACATCAATCCATTAATGTATCCTTCTCAGGTATGTCTATTCAACTAGTTCTGAATCTATAGACCCAAATTATTATTTAGCCTACATTTCTTCATCTTGTCCATAAGAAGAGCTAGACAGTCAAATAAGGCAAAGAAAGTCATAATCTTATAGATACTGATATATTTAATCAAGTACATAAATAATAAAATAGGTGACTGTTCAGAAATTGACCCAAGACAGACTTTTTCATCAATATCCTTGATATCTAGGGAGAAAGGTGGGCACACACTAACAGAATATTGGTACACGGAGGAGGAAAACCCATACGCTTAAAGTAATACACGCCTGTGTAGTGTAAGCTTTAAGGCCATTGATCTCTTCAGGAAATCTGTACCACACAAAGCTGCTTTGCAGTTTAGTGCTTATTTCTTTATCCTCACTGCTTTTCAGCTGGTCAAATCTGCTTCTTTTCTCAATTGGAATTTATATCTACAAGTTTGTTTTTTATCCAATTTTCAATCACCCTCAAAATGGTGCTTAGAAAGTGATATTTTTTAAATATGAATAACAGTTCCCTTTACACCAGAGAATTGCAAAGCATCAGACTACCACTGGCTACTCACCCAGATGCTGCATTGCCCAATCAGAACACAGCTCATAATAACCACGAAGTGAAATAACCCTGGACAGCTCACTAGAATACTAAGGATCTGAAGCCTGTTGAGACAGCTAGGTGGTACAGTGGATAATGAATAATTAATGGAAATAATAATAACTACCATTTTATAGTGCTTAGTATGTGCCAGACACTATGTAAAGTTATTTACAAAGATCACCTCGTTGGATGCTCACAACAATCCTGAAAGTTGGTTGCTGTTATTATCCTTATTTTACAGATGAAAAAACTGAGGCAAAGAACATTTAAGTGACATTTTCAGGGTCACGCATCTAATAAATGTATGAGTCTGAATTTGAACTCAGAAAGAGAAATCTTCTTGACTGCAGGGCCAGTATTCTTTATGCCTTTGTTATTCAGTCATGTCCAATTCTTTGTGACCCTTTTGGGGGTTTTTCTTGGTAAAGATATTGGAGTCATTTGCCATTTCCTTCTCTAGATCATTTTAAAGATGAGGATACTGAGGCAAACAGGGTTAAGTGACTTGTCTAGAGTCACACAGCTCCTAAGTTTCTGTGACCAGATTTAAACTCAGGAAAATGTCACATTGCTGCCACTGCATCATCTAGCTGCCCCTAAGACAAGCTACTGGGCCCAGAATCAAGAAGACTTGAGTTAATGCAGTTTTAAGCTTTCATAGCTAGAGCACTCTGTATTCTTTCATATGGGATGGCTCTGTGAGAGGGTGATAGGCATTGGGAAAATTTTTGGAGATATAAAAATAAAATAAATTAGTAAAAATTTATTTAAAAAAATAATAGTATATTCACCACAGGGTTATTGTGAAGAACCAATGAAACACTACATCTTTGGATAGTTGAAGTTCCTCATTACTATAATACTGTTCTTCCAAACTATGTTTATAGTTTATTTCCTAAAGTCTTCGTCTCATTCCTTCTTATGTCCAGGTGGTCTCTTGTATACGCAATGATTATTGCTTCTTCTACCAAATCTCAACCAAATGTCCTCTATCTTGTGTTCCCTTCTGGTTCCTAGATTCCCTCACAACAATATGTCTTCTTGATACAATGCTAACCTATTGCCCTTTTTTATTTATCCTGTTGCCTTTGAAAGAGGTATGACATTCCAAAGTCATATTTAAGTGTTAAATCCCAGCACATCAAGACTCAGTAAAATTTGATGCCTTGCATGAGGATGGATCTCTTGTTTGCTTGCTTTATTACACATACTTTATCCATTTATAGATGAACATCTGAGGCCATGGATTTTATGGCTAATTTCTTATTTGATATCATCTCCCATAAAATAATGGTCCTCTCTTCTGTTATACTTTTTCCCACATCGTACCCACTACTCTCTAAAGAACTAGTCTTGGCAGGTTTATGGCAGCAATTTTTTCTCTCCCCCTCCCTTTTCAGTTTAATGTCTTCTTTATTAGATTCAAGATTTGAGACAAATAAGTTTTTATGGGCCCTTGTTAGGTGTGTTTCATCCTGCTATGGTACATAAAACTGAATCTCATTTTTAAACACCATATTCCAATATGTTTTTTTCTTCTGAATTGCCTATCTTCAATTGACAGAAGTAATGAAAGCACTATCTCTGTCCCAAATATGTCTTTCTCTTCTAAATTTCCCATCTTTAATTGGCAAATTAAAGCATATTTCCACCTTGTTTGCTCAGGACTTCAGAATCCTTAACAAAGATTTCTAGTCACCTTCTGTTGATAGAAACAGTGGATAGTGGGCATTAGATTAAAAAAAATGAGGGGATGTTGTTCAAGAATGAAGAATTCCATGCTTGTGAGTGGAGGTAGTTCAATGAAATCAATATAGATTTCCAGTGAAAAGAATAAAGGTCTGCATAGAGAGTTGGGCAGGCTGAAATGGCACACCTGATCCACTCTGTGAATGCTTATGGATGCAGAGGAGAGAAAGTATATTCATTTGTTCAGGTATATTATCTAAATGGTCTTGGGCAAGTTAATTAACTTCCATGGACCTTGGTTTCCTGTAAAATGGAGGAGATAGCACTAGGTGTCCTCTGATGTCATTTCCAATACTCAATCTATGATCCTATGTTTCTAAGGTGATCATTTGTGGATTATAACTGGCCATAAAAGTCAATAGATCCTCCTTGGAGTTAGAAAGAGCAGAACTTAGCACAGTGCATGACACATAGTAGGTGCTTAATAAATGTTAGTGTATTAATTAGACTCTTGAACCCTTGGACTACATTTCCCACAATTCCCTTTTTCCTTTCTTGTATGTGCATCATTACTTTGATTTGGTATTTAGTTCCAGTTCTCTCCGCCTATGCCCTCTTGTCCATGTGGAAGGCTGGGGGAGCTCTCCGTTTCTCTAGTTTTTTACTTTCCCTTTGCTTCATGTTAAATTTAATAAATATTATTAAATATAACACTTGGTAGTATTGAATATTAATTTAAAATTTTACATCGGTCAACTAAATTATTCACTGAATTTGAATCCTATCTTAGATACTAGTTAATGTGACCTTGGACAAGTCACTTAACCTCTCTAATCCTCAATTTCTTCATCTGTAAAATGGATTTAACAACAGCAATTCTCTAACAGAACTGTTGTAAGAATCAGTTTAAAGGAGAGAAAATATGCAATAAAGGACTTTGTAAATCTTAAACTAAATCATGATGATGATGTTAGAGAAAAAGAAAGAAGTGAAACAGATAGTTATTCATGGGAGAAACTTAGGGTAGAGAAAAAGGGATAGATTTGGGACAAAAAGGAGACTGGTTTGCCCATAAGAGACAGCTGGTGATATAGCGGGCAACATACCAGGTCTGGAGTCAGGAAGGACCTGAGATCAAATCTTTCTTCAGGCACTCACTAGTTATGTGACTCTGGTAAGCCACTTAACCTCTTTGCCTCAGTTTCCTCCCCTACAAAATGGGGAAAATAGTAGCACTTAACAGGGTCGTCGTGAGGATGAGTGAAAATTACAGCATGGCGCCTCGTACCCAGCAGGCACCATAAAGATGCTTATTCCCTTCCCACCCTTCCTCAGATGGGACAATTCAGAAAAGAGGGAGGAGAGAGCGTAGAGCAGTTTGGAGTGGGATAGAAGGTGACATGAGCTAGATGGGTACAAGGAGGGAGCGGGAGTCAGACTTGGGCCAAGAGAGGCAGGTCAGGGGAACAGGACTGGAAGAGTCCCTGGAATGGTCAGGAGAGCGGAGGAGGCACGTGTCAGAAGCACTAAGAGCCACTTTCTCCAGCTATAAAATGGAATTATAGTTAATTTTGCACTGACACAGCACTGTGTCATCAGTGAGAATAATACAGTGACACCCCGGGCCTCTGATCTACTGCTCGGCAGTGACAACTCAAAGCCGCTCCCCTGCCCCATCCATCTCAGTGACATCCCCGGGAGGTCAAGAAAGGGACAGCCTCCTCCTCCTTGTTTTATAGGTGGGGAACTTGAGCCCTGGGAGATGACAGGGAGTATCTACCACCCTGCGTCCGCCGAGGCCTTGGCGCCGGCCCCGTATCTCAACTCTAAGTCCTGCCTTTCCCCAAAGGAGTTTTCTCCCGAGGACTGTGCGGGCTGCAGGGATCCTTGATGGAATTCTGTACAGATCCGCCTGGCCCAGCCTGGGCTGCTGAGCCACACAGGGATAACTCACGCCTAGAGCCGAGGATTAAGAAAGGAGACACACGGATGGGCCTACAGCTCCTTTCTCACACAGTTAAACATGGAGCACCCTGGATTGGGAACTTAGCATCGAGTTCAATCCAGCGTGTGTCAGTAGGCAAAACGCTCCACCTCTGTGCGTCTATTTCTCCAGCTGTAAAATGAAGGGGTGGGACTAGATCGGAGGTGTCAAGCCCACAGCAGATGGCCAAACACAGCGCCATGGCAGACCGTCATTAATCCTCACGCGTGCCACCTGAACTGGACGAACGTGGAGTTCCCATTTGGTCTTAGTATGTTGACGTATTAATAAAAATAACTACGTAAACACGTACCGCTTTCTGAGTTCCCAAGTTTCTCAGCCCCCGTGGCCTGCAGGGATTGTTGGGTGGTTCAGTGGCCCTCACTGCTGTTGAGCTTGAAACCACTGGACCCTTGCTATAAGGGCTACTTGGCAGGGGGCTCCAACTGCTTTCAGTGAATTTACCCTCTGTGAATCAGCCAACGCTATAAATTAGGGCTTGATTTATGGTCTTGTTGATTGGCTACACTTAAAGTGATGGCTGGGGAGTGGTGCGGTGGATAGAGCGCTGGGCTTGGAATCAGAAAGACATCTTTCTGAGTTAAAATCCAGCCTCAGACTGTAAAGATTAAAATTTAGGAGTTTGGGGAAACTGAGGCAGGTAGCAATTAGTTTCTCTCTGCAAGGAGTATTATATTTTTTAGAGGTTTATTGAAGATTAAGGATTAAAGAATATACAAGTAAGAAAAGCACATGCTAGGTGGGCCATGAGGCCCACCCAACTCACATCATGAGACGCGTCTGTTTGCCAGCAGAGCCAGGAAGAGAAGAGGGCCCGCCGTGGGCGGAGACCCTCTAAATAATCATTTTTGCTCTAGGCCCAATTGAGAATTCAGGCATGAGATTAGAGGGCATTCTGGGAGCTAGCATGGACTCCTGGGGAATGGAGTCCAGAGTTCAAATCTCAATTTTACAAGACACTTACTAGATAGGTAACCCTAACCCTGTTTGCCTCAGTTTCCTCATATGTAAAATGAACTGGAGAAGGAAATGGCAAATCATGACAGTATCTTTGCCCCAAAAGATTCAGACACAACTAAAACAATTGAACAACAACAACAAAAAGTGATGGAGATAATGTTAATAATGCATATTAGGGAGCAGCTGGGTGGCTCAGTGGATTGAGAAACAGGCCTAGAGATGGGAGGTCCTGGGTTCAAATTTGACCTTAGACACTTCCTAGTTGTGTGACCCTGGGCAAGTCACTTAACTCCAAATCCCTAGTCCTTACCACTCTTTTGCCTTGGAACCAATACATAATATTGACTCCAAGACAGAAGGTAAGGGTTTAATTTAAAAAAAAATAATGCAGATTAAATTTAAAAGTATATTGTATGATACACAAATAACCAAGTGGAATTCCTTGTCAGCTCTGGGATGGGGTTAGGGAAGAAGAGGGGGGGGGGGATCATGAATCATGTAACCATGGAAAAATATTCTAAATAAAAATAAAATAAAATGTCAAAACATAAAAAAAGTATATTGTGGGTTTACTTTTCACTGGATAGTCAGGTGTTAAACATTTACCAGCACACCAGGACTTGCACCTATAAGCCAGGATTCCCCTTGAGTTTATGAGCATGAATTAAGTATAAAACAGAGCCAATCAAAGAGTTTATTTAAAAAGTTTGAAATCACTTTCACTTGGGAGTTGGTAGCAACAGTCAGTGAAGCTTCCTTCAGGAAGGAGGTAGAACTCAAATTGACCCTTAAAGAAAGGAAAGGACATCCATTAAGATGAAGGAGTGAAGTAGATTCAGTAGATTCAGAGCTAGGCCTACAGATGGGAAGTTCTGGGTTCATATGTGACCTCAGACACTTCCTAGCTGTAACCCTGGGCAAGTTACTTAACCCCAATTGTTGGGCACTTGCTGCTCTTCTGCCCTGGAACCAAAACAGTTTTGATTCTAAGAAGGAAGGTAAAGGTTTTAAAAAATGAAAAGATGAAAGATCTTTTTGAGATCCAAATCTCACACTATGATCCTATGCCATGGTAACCGAGTGACCCTGGAGAAGTGGCTTAACTTCCCAGGGATTCCAAATATCTCTCCAACAAAGAGAAAGGAATGATCAGCTTATGTAGAAGTAGTTACTCAACAAGTGCTTTCCTACATCAATGATTTGAAAAAAGAAAAAAAAAAGAGGATGCAGCCAAGATTAGAAGGAAAACTGGGGAAGGAGTAGGAATTTTATATCATTTCACTGATAAGTACCCATTTCTCAAATATATAAAAACTTGAGTAAAATTCATAAGAATATGAGTCACTTCTTATTTGATGGTCAAAAGAATATGAACAGGCAATTTTTCAGAAAAAGAAATCAATGTTATCTGTAGTCATATGAAAAATGCGCTAACACATTATTGATAAGAAACATGGAAATTAAAAGAAGTTTGAAGTGCCATCTCATATTTATCAGATTGGTTAACATGATAGAAAAGAAAAATGACAAATATTGGAATACATGTGGGAAAATTGGGACACTAATGCATTATTGGTGAAGTTGCAAACTGATCTAGCCATTCTGCAAAAGAGTTTGGAACTGTGCTCAATGGACTGTAAAATTATGTATACCATCTGAACAAGGAATATCACCACTAGATTTATACCCCAAAGGGATCAAATATGAAGAAGAAGGATCTATTTGTACAATGATATTTATAGCAGCTCTTTTCATAGTGGCAAAGATTTGGAAACTGAGAAGATGCCCATCAATTGGGGAAATGCCTGAACAAGGTAGTATATGATTGTGTTTGGAATACTATTGTGTTCTAAGAAATAATAAGCAGGGTGGTTTCAGAAAAAATCTGATAAGATTTTCATAAACTGATATAAAGTGAAATGAGCAAAATCAAGAGAATATTGTGCAAAGTAACAGCAATATCCTATCTTTGTACATATCAATTGTGAATGACTTGAATATTCTTAACAATACAATGATCCAAGACAATTTCAAAGGACTCATGATGAAAAATATATTTACCCATTACAAAAAGAACTTATGGAGTCTAAATACTGATCAAAACATATTTTTTTTTCCTTTTTTAGTCTGTGTTTTCTTCACAACATGACTAATATGGAAACATATTTTGTATGCCTGCACAAGTATATGAAATTGCCTGTTATCTCAGGAAGGGGTCAGAAGAGAATAGGGGGGAGAGAATTCAGAGCTTAACATTTTAAAAAATGAATGTTAAAAACATTTTTACATGAAATTGGGAAAAAATTAAACTTGAAAAATTAATAAAAGAAAAAGTAACAGCATAATTGTTTACTCAGTTTTCTTTCTTTTAGTTTTCCTTATGGTAATTCCATTCGCCAAGTTCTTCTGTCTTCAAATTAAAACAAAAGTAAACTTTTGCAGGGGCAGGTAGGTAGAGTAGTAGATAGAACACTGTCCCAGGAATCCACAAGTCTCATCTTCATGGGTTCAAATCCAGATAATTAATACCTTTGTGACCCAGGGAAAATCATTTAATCCTATTGTCTCGATTTCCTCATCTGTAAATTGAACTGGAGAAAGAAATAGTAAAGCACTTCAGTATCCTTGCCAAGAAAACCCCAAATAGGTTTATGGAGGGTAAGAGCTGTCTGAAATGACTAAACAATAATATCATTGTGTGGAGAAAAATACACTGAATAGAGTAGAAGTGTCACCATGGTACAAGGATCCTGTTTCTGGCTTTGACACTTAGTGATAGGATGGATGGATGGCCTTAGATAAGTAACTTCAATGGTCTGGACACCAGTGTCTTAACCTGTGAAATGAGGGGTTTGTATAAAATGACCTCTGAGAGGTAAAGTGCCATCCAGCTCATATTCTCCAAGTTTATTTGTTTGGGTAGCCATTCCTGAGGTCCAGGAATTTTAAGAGTCTTTCTGAGAAGTAGTAACCAGAAGGTATTTCTGCCTAATTAACAATTTCTACCTTACAATTATAGCTGAAATCAGTTCATTGTATTCCATTGAAAATATTACTGACCATTCCTATTTTTATTCTGAATTCACTCCTTCCTTCCCACATATATATGCTCTTAGATGTCATTTAAGTGTCTTAATGTTTTTAACAGTTGGCAGAGTCAGCTAGGTTGAAAAACCTTAATTTATGTTTTCATATTTACTTACTTTGGCTTCGACAGGCCGGCTAAATCTTGTGAGAGTAGCTATCGGGTCGTTGTCGACCCCTGGTGAACCAGGGCTTTGCTTACACAGCATGTGAAGACTGCTTCAGCTGAACAGATGGAAGAAACCAACAAGAAGGTTCAATGGCTGAGATGGCGACGCAGCAAGGCATTGTGGAGTGCTTAGGGCATGTTGGAGCACAAAGGACAACATGGCCATCCAATGCAGCTGAGGAAGTCTCCAGGTGTAACGACTTTTCGTGCCACTGGACCCAGGCTTCCAATGCCCAGAGAGTGGGACTGTCTCTGTGCATCGACTTTTCCATTTAAATCTCCTTCATGCAGAAGTGTCTTTGTGCATACTCATCTATCATAGATGAAAGTGCACAAAGACAATCGTCATCCTCAGTTACCGAGAGACTACTACTATACTATACTATATCCAAAATGTGGCTTCTTGCCCACTGCCCTAAGAGAAATAAAAACATCTCTTCCCTGACCCCAGTAATATTGTGAAATCTGACTCTGAAACACTTCATTCCTAAAATAATTTTAAAACATCTCATTACTCTAATATGTATAGCTTTGTAATTTTATCTCAAGGTACACACTGAAATTGGCATTTAAATGTCATAATATTCTGATTAATATTAGTTGCAGAGATAATTAACCCAAGTACCAAAAAATGCTGGGGAAAGAAGAACCAACAATTCCTATATAAAATATTCCATTAAAAACTACCTGTGATCCAATTCCAGGGAGTCTTCTTTCTAAACCCAGTCCTTTTTGTTATTTAAGTAAAGAGTAAAATATCTTTAAAAAAAAAGATTTTTCTCCCTGGCATTTGTTAAACAGTCTGCTAAAATGGAAGGGATACTTGTCTTTGAATCTGTGGGTCGCGGTTCAGATCCCAGTTCTGTTTAATAACAGCACCTACCTCCCAGGGTTGTGGTGAAGATCAAATGAAAAATATTCATAAAGTACTTAGCACAGTGTTTGACACTTAGTTGACACAAATCTCTCCTTCTATGCTTTTTTCCTTCCTTCTACCATTATTTTTCCTTCTTTCCTTACTTTTAACCTTTTCTCCTTCCTTCCCAACTTTCTTCTCTTCTTTCTTCCTTTCCTCCTTTCTTTCTTCCCTTTCATCTTTCCTTTCTTACTTCACTTCTTTTTTCATTCTTCCTTCCTTTCTTATTCCCTTTCTTTCTCTTTCTTTCTTTCTTTCTTTCTTTCTTTCTTTCTTTCTTTCTTTCTTTCTTTCTTTCTTTCTTTCTTTCTTTCATGAACTTCTTAATCTTTGAAAAAATATGACCCAAAAATTTAAACTGAAAAATGTTTTTTTTTTTTAATAAAGTGTATTCATAAAAGGGAATCTATAGAGAGAGATCTATGGGAACATATGCTTATAGCTGTCTTTTATGACTCAAAATGGGAAAGGAGAATGGCATAGTGGGATTTCAATTTACATTTAGCTGATTTATTTATACATTAAAATACATATCCACCAGGATATTACCACTTCTACTTCACACAAGAAGCAAGAGATGGGAAACTGAGAGTTTGCACAATCTCACACATCCTTGGGTGTGATCCATTACCAAATGGGGTATATATTGGACAGGATTGATTTGGCTGGTGTATGGAAACTCCCTCTGGCCTTTTTAACTTAAAATCTTAAAGAGTTACCTAGGACACTGAATGGGTAAGTGATTTTCCTGGAGTACATATTGATTATTTATTAGAGATAAGACTTGAACTCAGGTTTTCTTCACTCTTAAGATGGTTCTTTACTTACTATATCATTCTGACACTTACCTAGGTTAAAAAGGAGAAGTCAAAATTGTAATGAAATGATAGGTAGTTGACTCATGCTGACCTGGAGTCATGAAGACCTGAATTCAAATCCTGATTTTAACAATTAGTAGCTATGTGAATCCAGACAAGTCACTTAGTCATTCTATGCCTGTTTCCTCACCTATAAAATTAGGGGGTTGGGCCTAAGAAGGACCCTTTTTATCTATGAAGCAATGAAGATAATGAAATACATTTACATGTTGCTTTTGTCCACCAATTATTATCCTATTATGATACTTCATCACAGTATAGATATGATTCCATATCCTCAGAAGATTTACCTACATTTTTTGGAAAGACAAATTGCCCTGAAATCAGAGGACTTGGGTTCAAATCCCACATCAAATTTGTATGAACTTGAGCAAATCACTTAACATCCTTGGCCTCATTTGATTCATATATCAAATGAGGGAACTGGTCTTTGAAGCTACTTCCAATCTGATATCTTATGACCTGATAAGTTCTACAAATGTTGAAAAGCCCTTGAGTAGTGACTTTTTGGTGGACTGTTTATCCTCTCCCAGGATGTGTCTAGCTAAATATTGGGAAGCTTATCGCAAGAAGCTTTGTCAATAAGTGAAAAATGGAAGCTCGTGAAATCGATGAAAATATACAATGGATTTCACTACTATACTTTCTCATTCATGGTGAACAAGTTGGAAATCGTGTTTCAGAAGCAAGAATAAGTCATAATTTTAAATATAGTTACATCTTTTTGTTAAATCATGCTTCTCTAATGGGAGGAAAGGAGTGAGAAAGGGAGTTAACTGGTATTTTAAAGTAACAAGCAATTTTTTAAACAGTGAATGTCAAAAAAAGTGCTAAACATTTCATCATTCTGGCCAAAACTTCTATCTTAGTATCATTTTTAGGATATAAGAGCAGCAAAGGCTAGGCAGTTGGGATTAAGCATCTTGCCCAGGGACATACAGCAAGGAAGTGTCTGAGGCCAGATTTGAACCCTGGTCCTTCCAACTTCAGGTCTACTGTTCAATCCATGACTTTGCTACCTAACTACCCCTAGCCAGGAGTTCTTAATGTGGGGTTGATGGATTTTTAAAAAGTTTAGATAACTAAATTTCAATATAATTTTTTTCCTTTGAAATCCTACATATTTTTAAGCATCAAATAAATTATTCTATAAAGGAATCCATTGATTTCATTAGACTGCCGAAGGGGTCCAACACACCAAAAAGGTCAGGAACGTCTGGATTAGACCCTCTGTAAATGATAACTTAATTGACAGTGCTATCGATATTTTTGTCAAATGACCAGTGACATAATACACTAATGAAAGAATTGAAACATGTCTTTATTATTATTCTCACCACAAGTGAAATGAGAAATAATAGTTGTAGTTAATTAAGGACTCAGAGGTACTCTCTAGAGAAATTAATAACGGAGTTCAATAAATCAATAAGCATCTATTAAATATTTAGAGCTAGGCCTGGATTTGTGGGAATCCTTCTGAAGAGTTCAAATTATTCAAAGTTATCATTTTGTAAAATACGGTTCTACTTTATGGAAATATTCAGTGCAAATTTGCATAATGTGACCACTTGGAGGAAGGGGAAAGGCGTTCATTATTTTCATTAATGGCAAACTATCTATATGACCTATAAAGCACTGTTCTGAGTCCTAGAAATGAAAAAAAAAATGTGTGGAGTGGAATGGGAAAAGGAATCTCTGTCTTAATAGGATTTACATTCTCATGAGTGGACAACATACATATTTGTATACAAGACACATGCTAAGGAGACTGTAAAAGGAATCATGCAAAAGCTAAGGGAGCTAAAGGAAGCTACCAGGTAGATGAGGAGGGAGAGCATTTAAGGCATGCGGGACACCAGTGCAAAGGCAAGAAGACAAGAGACAGCTTGTGTGATGAGAGAGTGAATGTACCTTTCTCTCTGTTCTCTTCCCAGCTATAACATTTTCTTTCTCCCTATCCATCACTCTTTCCTCATCCAGTACTTTTGCCCATGGGTTTAGGGTTCATGAATCCTTATGGGGTCCATAAATAGATTTCAAAAGGTCCATGAATTTTGATGGGAAAAACCACATCTAAATTTTCACCAATATCTAACTGAAATTTAACGTTTTCTTATGAATGTTGGCAAAAAAAAAATGTTATTCTGAATCCACAATCTGCTCCAGACTGCCAGAGGGGTCCATAGTAACCAAACAAAAGGTTTGAATCCTTGATCTACTCTAGCTTCCTCATTTTAATATGAGGAAATTGAAGGAAAATTTTTACAAGGACTTGCTATACTACAGATTGGAGAGTGGCTATGGTTTTCTGAAGGATACTGTGACAAGGAAATCACTTTAAAAGACTGATATATATTAATTTAAGGTCGCCAAGGAATTCAGCTATGTAATTCCTAAATGAAAACTCAAGTCAGCAGTCAACCTTTTATGGAATTTAATTACAAACAGGAAGAAGAAAGGTATGAGAGAGAGAGAGAGAGAGAGAGAGAGAGAGAGAGAGAGAGAGAGAGAGAGAGAAAGGGGAGAGAAGGGAATAGGGCTTAAATGCCCCCTCTGTTTAGGCTGGGCCAAAAGGCCCAAGCCCTTAGATAGCTGAGGCAAAGAAAAGAGATCAGTCCCTATCACTCACGTGACCAAAATGGAGAAACAGTCTCAGGGGCCTCCACCTCCAGCTTCCTTCAGAGCAACCTTCTCAGAGCACCACCTCTCAGAGCAAAACCTCTCCAACCAACCACTCTCAGTCTTCAGACCCCTCTATCTTTAAGGAACCCATCCAAGTTCCCTCCCCTCAGTTCTCACATCTACCAATCACTGTCCATGTCTTCCCTGTGCCAATGGTGGCTCTAGCTTAACCCAGGACCACCCAGAAGTCTGTGGCTTTGCACATGTCTGTTGAAGGTCATATTCTCAAATAATTAAATCTTGATCCTTTGCAACAGCCCTTCCTAAATCCTGTTACCCTGAGTAGGGTGGAGATTAGAATAATTAAATTTTGATCTATGCTGTAGCCCTTCCTAAATCCTGTTAGGACTGAGTAGGGTGTAGATTGTAATTTCCAAGACCTGTTTCTGTCATTCCAAGTATCTCTATTGTATCAATTCTAAAATCAATCATGACTCAAAGAACTTCCTGTTCTATGCTTAAGCATAGGTCCAAGCCCTTTCCATTGTTCAGCAAAAGGTTTCTGTCCTAAAGTAATCTCAAGAAGGGAGGAGGAGGAACCTCCCTTGCCAATGGGGTTCACATTCCAATGGTGAAATTTCCAACATTTATAAGTCTAAGAAATTTTAAGGTTTACAATACCCAGGCAGTAAACATCAGCAGTCGGATTTGAACCTGGGTCTTTGGAATCTAGACTCAATGTTCTTTTTGTTACATTCACTGCTTTGATACAAAGTGACTTAATATAAAGGTAGACACAAGAAAAAATGATGGAAATTCTATTAGAAAAATGTGATTTCAAGTGAAAAAATGAAAGAGGTTTACTTACTTTTATGAAGGCAGGAAAAAGGCTACATTAAGTGATTACTATATGCCATGCCCTGTGCTCAGCACATTAGAACTATTAACTCACATGATTCTCCCAATATTTCTGGGACTTAGGTGTTATTATTTCCATTTCACAGATGAGAAAACAAAGGCAAACCTAGGGTAATCAACTTACCCAGGGTTACACAGCTAGTAATTTCTGAGACCAGATTTGAATTTAAGCCTTCCTGACTCTGTACCCATAGATCAATCCACTGTGCCATCTATCTACTTCAGTTGACCCATCTTGGCAAGAAGTAATCCAGTATTTTGAAAGGCCACACCAGATGACTATAAATTCTGATAGGTCTCATCAAATTAAATTATTCCTGGAAATAATTTGCAATCCCCATGCTCTAAAGGTTTGGAATATGGACTAGGCAATAGGCTATATTTCCAGCACTCAAGGACAACTCTATCAAGTTTAGAGATGCTTATCACCCTATTAGCTACAGGGTGATGAATTTTTCAGCCAAAGTAATTCCTTCACAGAAAGACTATGGTCTATATGGAAGAAGGAACTTCACTGATGAAATCACACATCCTAGAAGTAAGGAAGAAGTTGATACTAAATGGGAATTTGGGGAGCGTTTTATGGAAGCCACAGATAATAGACAAAAGCCAGCAGACAATACAGAAAGTTTAGAAACTCTGAAGTGTATACAATATATATATATATATGTATATACATATATATATACACATTTACATATACACACACATATATATATAGTATGCAATCAACATATTTTATCTTTTAATACCATAAATATATACAATTGCTTTTTTAAGGTTAAAATAAGTAGAAAGTTAAATGTGAAAAGAATGTGAAAGTCAGTTGATGATACACAAAAGCTAAAAATGTAGTTATCTTTACAAGTATAGTAATTCATAAATGCATAAAATGTATGTACTGTTATGTATAATATTTCCTGTACAGTATATTCAGGATTATTCTCCTCAAATTTCTTTCATTTTAAGATATTTTCATATTTTTATTTCCTTTTCAGACATTTTACTTAACATTGATGTATTTATAGCCTATAACAAAAAACATAACCAAAATTTCACAATAATAGTGTACTGTAAACATCCCTAAACAAAAGAAAAAAAGAACAAATAATTTGGACTTCTTCTTTGATATGAAAGGAGGGCCAAAAGATTTTACACCGATTTTCCAGATCATGGGGATACCATAGTCCTAACTAATCCCCATGAAGAAGGGATAGCTGTATATATAGTTAACTGTGATTATTGTGGTTCAGCCGTTTTCAGTTGTGTGCAATTCTTTGTGATCTCATTTAGGGTTTTCTTGACAAATACACTGGAGTAGTTTACCATTTCCTTCTCCTTTTATAGATGAGGAAATTGAGACAAACAGGATTAAGTGACTTGCCCAAGATCACACAGCTAATAAGTGTTTGAGGCAAGACTTGAACTCAGGAAGAATGTGTCTTCCTGAATCTAGGCTTGGCACTCTGTCTACTGCACCATCCATAATCATTGTATTAGAGAGTTATGTTCAGAAAACAGAAAACAGTGCTCCTGAAAGTCCAAATTTGTTTTCATGTGTAATTTAAATAAAATATGGAATATAGAAAAATACAATAAAATGAAATGTCAGTATATAAAAAAACAGGATTACTCTACAGATAGAGAGCAGAAACTTTTTTTTAAGTATTCAACAAAGCCTTAAAATATATTATCCTTCCTTTTTTATTTTTAATTTTTAAAAAATCACCACTTGGTGGTTTCTTGGTAAGGTGGGTGCTGAGGGAAGGGTTGGGGAGTGGGCAGAGATCAAGTTTACAGCTGAGTAATCGGGGCCTGTCCAGTACAATCTTCCGCTGGCACTCCGAATGTCAGTTCAATGATTCACATCCATCTTTTCTCTCTGGAGAGGAGTCTTCTTGTCAGCAATAGCATTTCAAGGAGATATTGCTCAGATAGTGTTCATTTTTATAGAAAAGGATGAGATACATAAGAATTGTCATGAGTGAAAGAGCTCAGATCAACCAGTACTTCGCCATAACGGGAGCTAATTCAAAACAGACATTCATCACCTTTATCACTTGGCCCAAGAGTCTCTCAATGCCACGGAATCGGTTGGCAACAACAGGAGAGGGGGCAGGGGGAACAGCAAAGCACAATACAACCGCTTCAGTAACCCTTGGATTATTTGCTAATGTTTTATGCCTGGTGCAGTCCACGTATAATTCTACTTCCAATATCCCTTCTCCTGAAATATGTCGCATTGGGTGTTAATGTAAGACGTGTAATCTATAGACCTCTGACAAGAGATACTTACTGGAAGCTGCATTGTCTTCTGTTCCTTGGAAACATTTGTGCTAACTTTCCTCTTGTATATCTGCACAAGAGAATAATATTTGTTCTCATCCTATTCCCAAGAATAATTTAATTGGTTTTTTTAAGTCTTTCAGAGGGAAAAGTAATAATAATACAGGTAATCAAAGCATGAAGCAAGGTTCAATTTCACTCCCATTCCCCAAGATTACTCCCAGTGTAATGTATGCCGAGAGGGACTAATTCAATAGATAAACCCAACAACAATGCTATATATTAGGAACATTCAAAACAACATTAGTTTGCAAATCACTCCTGAGCCTTAATGAAATCCTTCCTATTAATGGAATATAGAACTTAAGATGACTTCTTTGAAGAATATGATCTTGTCTGTGTAGATTAAGATATTCCCCATGCTAGTTGTCAGGGAGAATTCATTTATAATATTATATATTAAAAAAAAAGAAAGCTGCAGCAGTCCCTCCTCCGAGAGGACTTTTTATGGATGCATTAGCCAAGCTCTACAGTTAAAACCTAGGTTAACACATCAGATTCAAAATAAATAACAAGCAAGAGAATGACTTCCTGTTCTCAATACTTTTCAGCTCAAATTTAAAACAATATTTTCATACAAAGGTCCTTCTACTCTACTATCCTTGCATTCTTTTCACTATTGAAGATGCTGCTGTTGAGTCGTTTCCAATGCTTCATGACCCCATTGGGTTTTGGTTTTTTTTGGCAAAGATACAAAGAGTGGTTTCCCATTTCTTTCTTCAGCTTATTTGACAGATAAGGAAACTGAGGCAAACAGGGTTAAGTGATTTGCCCAGAGTCAGATGCTGATAAGTGTCAGAGACCAGATTTGAACTTGTGAAGTTGAGGCTTCTTGATTCTAAGCCCAGTGTTCTCTCCATTGTGCCACCTAACTGCCCCAAGATTTAGGCATTCTGGAAAGATGCAGAATAGGGCAGAGGATTACAACACTCTTCAAACTCCCCCACAAAGAGTTACAAATAGTGTCCCTGAATGAATGTTGAAGTGGCAAAAATAGTTGAGAGTCAGAGAAAAACAACTATTCAATGTAAGACAACTTGGAAAGAAGCTCAGAGGACCCCATGGCTGTCTAATAACCAAATAAAGAGATGGCTCGGCCTGGAGGCAACTGTGTAGGCTGCATTGTCAGCGCTGGACTCTTTAACTATTCAGTCAGCTAACTGAGATAAGGCTGAAAGGCTTACTTTTGCTGACTACATACAGTATCATACTGTGGCTACAGAAAAGGAGTGAGAACACCCAAGTAAAAATAGTTGGAGGCAAATGAGAACCCTGGGAGAATGAAGGTCTCCATTGTGGTTCAAGGACAGAGGGGAAAGAAGACATGGTTTCTGGAGAAGCTGCAGGGGCTAAGAGCTTTGCTGGGGACCTTACAACAAAAAATTAGAAGAACCAAGAGGTCAAAGACCCCCAGAGACTTCAGGAAATAACCATGACAATGACAATAAATAAACCCTGAGACATTGTTCTCAACATTCAGAGAGAAGAAAGAGCCTGACACCTACAAAATTTAAAATTAAAATTTTTAAATGAGTAACCAAAAGAGAAAAAAAGCCCAACCACAGACAACTTCTTTGGAAATAAAGATAAGGATTTGAATTTAGCAGACACTGAAATAAAAATAGCTTCTAAAACTTTAAAGAAAAATGTAAAATGGACACAAGCCCAAAAAGAGTTCTTCAATGAGCTTTCAATGTACTTTAAAATAAAAATGACAGAAGTTAAGAAATAATTAGAGAAAAATAAAAGAAGGCAAGAAAATATAAAAATTATGAAAGGCTAATCGATTGAGAAAAGAGATCCAAAAACTCACTGAAGAAAATAATTCTTTAAAAATTAGAATAGGGCAAAGAGAAGCTGATAACTTCTTAAGAGAACAAGAAATAATAAAACTAAATTAAAAAATTAAAATATAAGAGATTATGAATTCTTGCAAAAGCAACTGAACAGGAAAACAAATTGAGAAGAAATACACACACAAAGAATTCTTGGGCTATTTGAAAGAAGAGTTTTAAAGAACTTTTCTTTAAAAGAATTTTAAGGAAAAGAGTTTAAATATTATTCCTCATGAAATTGTTAAAGAAAATTGCCCTGAAAATTTGGAACTGGAAGATATAGTAGAACTTGAAAGAATTCATCAAGCAACACATATAAGAGATCCCAATAAGAAAACTCAGAGGAACATTATAGCTACTTTTTAACTTACAGGTTAAGGAGAATATACTATAAATGAGAAATAGTTTAAATACTATGAAGGTACAATTAGGATAACATAAGATTTAGCAGCTCCTACATGAAAACAATGAAGGGCATAGAATACCATATTTTAAGGAGCAAAGTTAGGTTTACAACTAAGAATAACCTGCCCAGGAAAGTTGTCATTAAACAAGGGAGAGGGGCATAAATGACTATTTAATGAAATAAAAGCCTTTCAAATAATCTTGAAGAAAAGTCCAGAACTGAATGGAAAATTTGGTCTACAAGAATGAAAAGAATCACGAGAATATAACATGAAAGACCAATTTTAAAGGATTTAATAATCTCAAATTGTTTAATTTTTATCTGGGAAAATGATGTATTTAAATATTAAGAATGATATTAATTCATGGGACAGGATGGAGGTCTGGTAATATTAGTATCTAATTCTCATCTGGTAACAGAGAGAAACATTTATATATATATATATATATATATATATATGTAGAAGGGTAAAATTTTTCTTAATTTATAAGGAGATAGGAGGGGGAAAATTAAAGATTAAGAAAAGGAATTATAAAAGGGAATATAGATTAAGAAAAAAGAGGGCAAGGGAACAATACAGGGAAGGGAATAATAGAATTAATTTATACAAACATAAGAGGGTAAGACAGAGATAAAGATGGGGCCCATAGAATGGTAAATAGATTAATAAGTAGAAGGATAAGTGAAGAGACAAGAAAGGGAACCTTAGAGGAGTGGGGAAAAATAAGGGAAGGACTAAAGAAGCACTGGGGTTGAAGAAGTATGTTGTTAGAAAAAATTTAATTTCTTTATAGGAATGGTATAAAGAGATAAGTGGAGAAGGAAAAAGTGAGGAAGAAAAGAATGGAGGGAAATACGCAACTAATAATCACAACTTTGATTATGAAAAGGATGAATTCACCCTTTTAATGGAAACAGATAGCAGAAAGAATGAAAAAAACCAAAACCCAACAAATTGTTGCTTACAGGAAACATTTAAACATGAGAGACACAGAGTAAAAATAGAGGGATGGAGTAAAATATATTATGCTTCTGCTGAAAAAAAACAAACAAACAAAAAACGGGTGGCAACAATGATCTTGGACCAAGGTAATGTTAAAATAGATTTAATTAAAAGAGATAAATATGGAAACCACATTATGTTAAAAGGTACATAGATAAAGAGGCATTACCAATACTAAATCTATATGCAATACATGTTAGAGCATTCAAATTTTTAACGGAAAATCTAAAAGCATTAGAAGTGGAAATAGATAACAAAAACTATAATAATGAAGGATTAATAAATAAGCCAAGGAGATAAATAAAATCTTAGATAATCTAAATATCAGAGAGAATCATATGATGAGAGAAAGGAATATACTTTTTTCTCAGTGGTATTTATCACCTTTAAAAAACTGGGCATATATGAGGACACAAAAACTTTATAGTTAAGTATAAAATAGGCAAAAATATCAAATGCATCCTTTTCAGATCATAATGCAATAAAAATTATATTTAATAAGGAACCAAGAAAACACTTAATATGAAGGCATTTGAGCTGCAATTCTTTGGGCAAGAGCCAGTATTCACTCTCCCACAACAAAACTTAACTCTCCCACAATTGTTCATGAGAGGGTAGAGCCAATATAATTAAAATGACAATCCTACCATCCTACCTAGACTAATGTACTTACTCAATGTCATCCCAAATAATTACCAAAATTATTTTAATGAATTAGAAAAAATAAAAGCAAAATTCATTTGGAAAAATGAAAGGTCAAGAATATCAGACAAATTTCTTTCTTTTAAAAAAAAGTAAAGAAAGGTGGTCTAGCAGTACTGGATTTTGACCTATATTATGAAGCAGTATTTTTCAAAATTATCTAAAGGTGGCTCAGAAATAGAAATATAGATCAGTGGTACAGAACAGACATACAACAAGCAGTTGTAAGAGAAAGATTATAGTAATCTTGTGTTGGACAAAAGTAAAGATCCAAGTTTTGTAATAAAAATTCTATATTTGGCAAAAATTGTTAGGAAAACTAGAAAGCAATCTGGCAGAGATTAGATATAGACCAACATCTTACACCATTTACAAAGTTAAGTTCAACATGGATATATGACCTTGGCATAAAGAAAGAGATACCATAAGCAAATTGGAAGAACAAGGAACACATTACCTATCTAATTTATAGAAAAGATATGAATATGTGAATAACTGAGAGCTAGAAAGTATTGTGAAATATAAAGCAGATAATTTTGAATATATTAAATTGAAAACTATATCTTTTACAAATAAAATTGAGGTAACTAAGAATCAAAGGAAAGCAGTAAGTTGGGAAAAAATTATACACAGTTTCTTGTATAGAGAGAGGTCTCATATCTAAAATATAAAGATAACTTTGCCAAACATATATGAATCTGAGTCATTTCTCAATCAATAAATGGTGAAAAGAAATGGACAGCTCTTGGATGAAGAAATCAAAGCTACATATAAGAAAAATGGTCTAAATCATTATTGATTACAGAATTGCAAATCAAATCAATTGAGATATAATCTTACAACTACAGATTGACTAAAATCATAAAAAGGCAAAATGAGAAATGGTGGAGGGGGTGTGGAAAAATAAAGATACTAATATACTGTTGGTGGGACTGTGAACTGATGCAACCATTTTGGAAAGCAATCTGGAATTATGTTCAAAGAGTTATAAAACTGTGTATCCCTTTTGACCCAGTGATAACACTATTAGGTTTATTTTCTAAAATGATCAAGGATTATGAAAAAGAAACTATATGTTCTGAAACATTTATAGAAACTCTTTGTAGTTGTAAAGTACTGAAAATTGAAGGAATACTCATCAAATGGGTAGTGGCTAAACAAGTGGCTAAACAAGATTATGATGGACTATTACTACACCATATGAAATGACAAATGGGTTTATTTGGAAAAGACATCCAAAGGCCTAAATTAAATTATGAAGAATGAAATGAGCAGAACCAAGAGAACATGATATACATCGAGAGAAATATTGTTTAAAGAATGACTTGTACATGTCTACCTCCAGAGAATTGATAGATAGAAATAAGTAAGATATAGTTCTATTTATACATATACCTTTTTGTCAAATGATGCCTTCTTTAATGGAAGGAAGAAAGAGAGGGTGTTAACTGGGTATTGAAATGTAGCAAAAAAATTAATTAGTTAATTTAAACATATTTTGGCACTTTTTTTTCTGCATATCCTCTCTGGATCATTGAGCTAGACCTGGAAAGGATCTCAGGGGCTACCTAATCCAACATCCTCAAGGAGGAATCTGGGGCTCAGAGAATTTAAGTAAGATTTGCTCAAAGTCACACAGATAGAAAATATCAGAGGTGGGATTATTACCCACTTCTCATTCTAAAGCTAATGTTCTTTCCCTTGTACCACACTTTGCTCTGTAATTTTGTTCAATTGTTTCAGTTGTATCCAACTCTTCATGACCCCATTTGGGCTTTTCTTGCCAGAGATCCCAGAGTGTCTTACCATTTCCTTCTTCAGTTCATTTTATGGATAAGAAAATTAAGGCAAAGAGATTGTGACTTACCCCAAGCTACACAACTAGTTAAGTGTCTGAGACTAGGTTTGAACTGAGGAAGATGAGACTTTATGACTCCAGGTCTGGAATTATTTCTACTGAGTCACCTAAAAACCTTTGTTCTTCTCTGTCTTGTTTGAGAGTTATCAGGGGAAAAAAAAAACTAGCTTTAATCAGTTCCATAAATCAATTATCCCCAAACTATTTAGATGCCTACCAGCTTTCTAGGACCCTACAAACCATTCTTCAGCACTACTTTGTGAAAAACTGGCAGCTGGAAAAGTTAAGAAAATATATCTCTTCTCCTTTGCAAAAGTGGGGAATTCTGGTTGTGGAATTCTGTATATATTGTTGAATATGGCAGATATAGTGATTTTTTTCTTTTTTATTGTTACAGGGGATAGCTTACTGAGTATAGAAAGAGGGTAGGATGTAAAGGGTGACCCAAAAGTTTTAGCTTAAACTAAAACTACCAGTTGATAATACACTGTGGTACAATCAAATGTAATGGATTTGTTTACTAGTAGCAATGCAATGAGCCAGGACATTTCTGAGGGATTTATGAGAAAGAACAGTATCCACATTCAGAGGAAGAACTGTGGGAGTAGAAACACAGAAGAAAAACAATTCCTTGATCACATGGGTTTATGGGGATATGATTGGGGTCCTAGACTCTAAACAATCACCCTAGTGCAAATTATCAATAATATGGAAATAGATATTGATCAATGGCACATGTAAAACCCAGTGAAATTGCACATGGCTATCAGAGGGGGGTGGGAGGAGGGGAGGGAAAGAGCATGAATGATGTAACCATGGAAAATATTCTAAATCAATTAATTAAATATAATTTCCAAAAATAAAATATTATCAGTCGAAATGGGGGGGGGGGTGGAGGAAAAAGGAAGTCAAGGACATTGGAGGACATTCACAAAATAATCAATTTTCTTTCTTAACTTGGATATATTTCTAGGTTAGTGCACTGCTTGTACCTGAGAGAAGTCTCCTAGCAAATTCCCTAGCTGCTTGTGCCATACATGTGTAATGAATAAACACAACTGTAGGATATTTGAAAATCTAGTATAATTCCAAAACCATTTAAAAAATGGTCTTCCTCACCACCACTCATTTCATAGGTTCATAAGAATCTTTTAAATAAACAACTTTTTTCAGGAGATACATTAAGAAATGTCCCCTCCCCCCCCACCATCAGAATTAAAATTAATCTTTAAAGCCCTGCTAATAAGAGCACAACCAGGTCCCCAAGAGTGCAAATCCTCTGAAATGGTCACATTACTTGAATTTGCATTGCATATTTCCAGTGAGCTGGACCCAATTACCTTATTTTACATAATTAGAGTTATGAATAGGGCCAATTTAAATACAACCAACCAATCACTTAAAAATTGGGACCTGACTGTAAAAACAAGTAAAAAAGAAAACAACTCTGGAGGTCTCATTCTGGTATGTATATCATAACTATGGAAAGATCTCTCCAATGGGCCAAGTCAAGAAGCCACCTATACTTGCTAACACCTAAACTTTGCCAGTGACAGCTCATAGCCTTTCCTCCTAATCAATCACAGAAGGCAAAAGACAGGGTCATTGTGAGTTCATAAACCAAGGACCATATCATTGGCTGCCTTACTCTCCTGGGTTAAAACATAAACTCCTCTGCTTGGCCCAAGTCATATTTAAAGCCCTCCATAATCTGGCTTCAATTTATTTTTCCAGGTTGTTTCACATTATTCCCCTTTAAATACTCTTTGTTCTGCCTTAACTTGGCTGATTTGAAGTTCCTGATGCATAGGGTTATACTAGTAAATTTTTAAATCATAGTTCTCTGAAAAATAATTAAAAAAAGAAATCCAACAGACTTACAACTAATCTGCATTATTCAAATTATCACTTTCTTAAGTACATACTATTGGCAAAACAATTAAATTAAATGCTGATTTATAGTGGTTGTTGATTTCCAAGGTGTAAATGCTCACACTGAAAATTTAACAATCAGCTCTTGCAATCTGGTTCAAGCTGGCCACAGTATACCCCAGTCTGTGCATGACATATTTTTTTTCTTTCTCTGATATTTGGGACTCTCACCTTCCTTATTTCTGTCTTTTGAAATAATCCCTAATTCCCTTCAAGATTCAGTTCCAGATCCTCTCATTATTAGTCCTCTGTCTCACCCATCCCACAAATTACTTTATTTTGATTTTGCATATATTTTATGTTGATTTAACTGTCAATATTTTTGTTTGCCCCAGAGAAATGTAAATGCTTTAAGAGTAAAGACTGTTTTCATTTTTGTCTTTGGGTCTCTAGTGCATATTATAGTGACTGGAGCATAATAGGCATTTAACAAAAATGTTGAATTATATTTGCTGC
The DNA here is from genome assembly GCF_027887165.1 of Monodelphis domestica. Classification (NCBI taxonomy): domain Eukaryota; kingdom Metazoa; phylum Chordata; class Mammalia; order Didelphimorphia; family Didelphidae; genus Monodelphis; species Monodelphis domestica. The sequence goes on along the minus strand of NC_077233.1, from coordinate 205,795,725 downwards.
TTTTCATTTTATCTTTGTATCTTCAACATCCCACAGAGCATTTAGCATATAATAAGCATTTAATAATTGTTTGTTAAATTGAAGTGAATAGAATGTGCTTTGACCACTTAAATATATATAAATGTGTTTATTTTTATTATTATCCAAAAATGAAGAGAGAAGAATGTTCTATTTCTGATTCTACCACTATTAGCTGTATAGGCTCTGTTGGCCTCAGTTTTCTTGTCTATAAAATGGAGAAATTGACATATATAGTTTTAGAGGCCTTTTCTAGTTTTGTCATTCTACATTGATATTTTTATTTTTATATTTATTCATTATTATTACCATATTTTATTTATATTATATAATACAAAATTATGTCATGTAATGATATAATATAATAATAACAATTAATTCACACCACATTCTTTTATTTTGTTAATAACCCTAACTCTTAACTTCTGAGTTAGCATAAATTCTAAGAAAGACGAGTGGCAGGGACTAGGCAATTGGGAATAAATGACTTGCCCATGGTCACACAGCCAAGTTGTGTCTGAGTTCAGATTTGAATCCAGTGCTCCATTCCCTATGCTATTATAGCTGCCCCTTATACTATACTTTTTTTAAACAGCTGCACTGAAAGACAGCATCCAACATCCCACAAGAAATGCCTGCTCATTATTATTCCTTACAATGAAGTATTCCAAATCCTACAATGTGTATCTAGGAATATTTTGATAAGAGAGTATCTGAGAGCATGCCTGAGATCCCAGATCTGGCCACACAGAATTCTTTTGAGCATTCCAACATCTTCCATCTTAGCAGAAATAACAAGGAATAGTGGCTAGAGTACTTGTCTTAGGAATCATGGATACCTGGGTTCAAATCTCACCTTTGACATTTACTAGGTGTGTGACCCTGACCAAGGTATTTAACCTCTGGGACACAGTATCTCGTTTGTAAAATGAAGGCGTTGGACTCAGTTGTCACTAAAATCCCTTTGAGCCCTAAATATAGGATCTAAAATCCCTTAGTGGGACATTTACTTTTGGTGTTCAGTCATTTTTCAGTCATGTTTGATGCTTTGTGACTCCATTTGGGATTTTCTTGCCACAGATGCTGGAGTGTTTGGCCATTTCATTCTCCAGCTCAATTTAAAGATGAGGAAACTGAGGCAAACAGTGTTAAATGACTTGCCTAGAGTCACACGGCTAGTACGAATCCGAGACTGATTCTGAATTCAAAGAGATGATTTTTTTCTGACTTCAAGGTTGTTGCTCCATTCTCAGTCTAGTTTAACTGAACTTCAGAGGGCATGAAAAAGGTGATACAAGGGAAGATTAGAGAGAACGTGGCATCAGAAGAGTGAGGATTAGAATGCTAGACAAAGCAGTCTGGACTTTTTCCAGGTGGCAAAAGGGAGCCAGGATAGATTTTGCAAGAGGAATGAAATGACCAGATCTACGCATTTAATATATATAATTATGGTATTCCTTTGATGTCCTTTGAAGGATTTTTTGAAATGAGGAGGCAGTGCAGGCAGAAAAAACTTTTAAGAAGCAGGAATGAGGATCTTGTATTAAAGTAACTGAAATGGGGAAAAAAAGGAGTGAATAGAGATATGAAGTTTTATCCATTTCCCATCTATGCATGACAAATAACAAAAGTTTGTTGGTCATTGATGAATTTTAATGCCATTGATGAAAGACACATAATGAAATGTGGGGAAGGAAATATTTCCAGCAAGTGATTTCATTTGAGTGTAATATTACTTGACTGAGATTTGGATCTGCCAATAACACTCCATTCCACTTCTACATCACTTGAATGAATGCCCCTTTCAAGTTATGCTTAGTGACTTGAGTAAATCATAGGGCATAACTTGATGGGTGGAAAGAATATTCGATTTGGAGTCAGAGGATCTGGGTTCATTTAGTCAGTCAGTCAACACTTACTGTATTCCAGGCACTTGTGCTGTGCTCTGATAAGGCCAAGAAAGGCAACAACATGATCCCTACCCTCCAGGATTTCACATTCTAATGGGGGTGAAACAATTTATAAATTTATAAATAACTCCATTTATATACAATGTAAGCTAGTTAAAAAGAGAGAGACGAATCAATGAGCTAGATTATGTGCAAAGCACATCAAAACAAATGAATATGGTAGAATTGTGTTTGACAACCTCAAAGATCCCAACCTCTTGAGTAAAGACTGACAAAAACTGCTAGGGAACCCAGAAAATAATCTAACAGAATTCATATATAAACCAATACCTCACTCTACACACCAAGATGAGCTTCAAATGGATGCATAGCCTAGATATTAAAGATTGCATCATAAACAAATGGATAAAAAAAACAAGGAAGGAAATAATTTTCACAATTATGAATAGGGAAAGAGTTCATGACCAAACAAGGGGTAGAGAGAATCACAGAAATTGAAATGGACAATTTTGATTCTGTAATGCTAAAATATTTTTTGGATAAACAAAAACAATATGATAAAAATTAAAGTGAAAAAGAAAACTGGGATAGGAACTTTGTAATGTTTCTGTGATAAAGGTCTGATGTTCAAGATAGTAGTAGTCTCTCGGTAACCGAGGATGACGATTGTCTTTGTGCACTTTCATCTGTGATGTTGATGAGTGTGCACAAAAACACTTGTGCGTGAAGGAGACTTAAGTGGAAAAGTCGATGCACAGAGACAGTCCCACTCTCTGGGCATTAGAAGCCTGGGTCCAGTGGCACAAAAAGTCGTTACATCTGGAGACTTCCTCAGCTGCATTGGATGGCCATGTTGTCTTTTGTGCTCCAACACACCCTAAGCACTCTACAATGCCTTGCTGCGTCGCCATCTCAGCCGTTGAACCTTCTTATTGGTTTCTTCCATCTGTTCGGCCGAAACAGTCTTCACATGCTGGGTGAGCAAAGCCTTAGTTCACCAGGGGTCGACGACGACCCGATGGCTACCCTCACAAGGTTTAGCCGGCCTGTCGAAGTCATTGCCCGGGGTATGGCTGCTGCCACATGCTAGCAGCTACTGGGAGCCACAAGTGAGAGCTGGGTGTCAGGTGGGGGTCAGAGGTTGGAGAGCTGCCCTAGGAGGGCACAACAAGCCCCCCATACCAGAGATACTACTCCTCCCTGAGCACCCCATATACCCCAGATGTTCAAGATATATAGGAACTAATTATATTTATTTCATTTAATTAATTAATTTAGAGGGTTTTTTTCCACTGTTATATGGTTCATGTTATTTCCCTCCCTTCCTCCTACCCCTCTCCTGTAGTCAACAAGCAATTCCACTGGGTTTTACATGTGTCATTGATCAACACCTATTTCCATATTATTGATATTTACACTAGGGTGATCCTTTAGAGTCTACACCCCAATCATGTCACCATTGACCATGTGATCAAGCAGTTGTTTTTCTTCTGTGTTTCTACTCCTACAGTTCTTCCTCTGGATGTGGACAGTGTTCTTTCTCATAAGTCCCTCAGAATTGGCCTGGATTGCTGCTAGTTGAGAAGTCCATTACATTCGATTGTGCCACAGTGTATCAGTCTCTGTGTATAATGTTCTCCTGGTTCTGCTCCTCTCACTCTGCATTGCTTCCTGGAGGTTGTTCCAGTCCCCATGAAATTCCTCTACTTTATTATTCCTTTGAGCACAATAGTATTCCATCACCAACAGATATCACAATTTGTTCAGCCATTCCCCAATTGAAGGGCATCCCCTCATTTTCCAGTTTTTTGCCACCACAAAGAACGCAGCTATGAATATTTTGGTACAAGTTTTTCCTTATGATCTCTTTGGGGTACAAACCCAGCTGTTCAATGGCTAGATCAAAGGGCAGACAGTCTTTTAGCACCCCTTGAACTTAGTTACAAATTGCCCTCCAGAATGATTAGATCAATTCACAAGTTCACCATAATCAATGCATTAATGTACCAACTTTGCCACATCCCCCCCAGCATTCATTACTTTCCTTTGCTGTCATGTTATCCAATCTGTTAGGTGTGAGGTGATACCTCAGAGTTGTTTTGATTTGCATTTCTCTGACTATAAGAGATTTAGAGCACTTTTTCATGTGCTTATTAATAGTTTTGATTTCTTTATCTGAAAATTGTCTGTTCATGTCCTTTGCCCATTGATCAATTTTGGAATGCCTTGATTTTTTGTACAATTGATTTAGCTCCTTATAAATTTGAGTAATTAGAACTCTGTCAATTAATATAATAGTAATTAACCTCTCTCCCTTTGCCTTGCAACCCCAATCCTTGTTCATCATCTCTACCATAACTGGCTTCCTACCCCTTGATCTCTCAGTTCTTTCTGAGGCTACACTCCTACACTATCTACACTCTCCTCCCTTTACCATCTTAAGTCCTTAGTAAAGCAGTTCAACTGTATACTATATTCTCTTGAGCCCCTTGTGTTATCCTATTATTAATCTTGCTCTGCCAAGCCTCAGCCTTATATTACTCTCCACTTCCAGTGACTTTAGTACTATTCATTTGTTATTAAGTGAAACTGGGGAAGTTGTGAAAAGTGTGCTGACTGTGTATACCACAAATTTATATTACATAATATCTTAACTGTGCCCTCACTGAAACAAGGTGATCCTTTTTACACCAATTGACTGATTCTTTCACTGTTTTCCACACCTTTTTATTCCTCCTCAAATTTACCATGGCTCCCCTGCCCCTCTCTTAAGCTTAAAACTTTTCTTTATATTTTACTGAAAAAAAATTGCAGTTCCCTCTTCTTCCTTCCTTCTAATCTCACATCTTTCAGATGCTTTCTTCCCTATCTCCTTCATCTCTGTTTTACAGGAAGAAGGTGGTACTTCTCATCAAGGTAAACCCCTCTATATGCATATCCTCTCCAGTAGATTGTCCCCTCATTATTAGCAATCTCTCACTAACTTTTAATCTTTCCCTGTCTATTGGCTGCTTGTTTGCTACCTATAAACATTCCCATGTTTTCCTCATCCTCAAAAAAAAAAACTAATTTGAGCCATATATCCCCATTAACTATTGTTCTAGACATCTTCCCATTTCATTGCTAAACTCCTGAGAAAATTGTATAAAAATCAGTACCTCAACTTCCCTTCTTTTCACACTTCTTAACTCTATAGTGCAACTTCTAAACTTATCATTCAGTTTTTACTGTTCTCTCCATATATACAATAATATATATTACAATATATACAATACAATACGTAAATACATAAAATACAATAATAAAGTGGAGAAATTTCATGTGAACTGGAACAACCTCCAGGAACTGATACAGAGCAAACAGAGCAGAATCAAGAGAACATTGTACACAGAGACTGATACACTGTGGTATAATTGAATGTAATGGACTTCCCTATTAGTGGCAATTCAGTGATCCTGAACAACTTGGAGGGATCTACGAGAAAGAATGCTATCCACATTCAGAGGAAAAATTGTAGGAATAGAAACACAGAAGAAAAAAATAACTGCTTGACTACATGGGTCGAAGGGAAAATGGCTGGGGATGTACACTCTAAATGAACATCCTAATGCAAACACCAACAACATGGAAATAGGTTCTGATCAAGGACACATGTAAGACCAATGAAATTTTGCATCGGCCGCGGGAGGGAGTGAAATAATGTAACTCTTGTAGCAAGGAATAATGTTCTATATTGACTATATACATTAATTTTAAAAAAAAAGAAATCTTTCCTGATAGTCCTTAATGTTTGTGCTTTTTCTCTGTGATATCTCAGATTTAGATTGGAGATTTATCTCCAAAGTATCTTATTTTTATGTAGTTGTTCTCATACTATCTCAACCATTAGACTATGGATTTCTTGAGAGTATAGATTGTCTTTTGTCTTCCACAGTGCCTGACAAATACTGGGTCCTTGTGCTAAATGCTTTATTTTTCATTTGGCTTGTGTTGACTAATAAAGAAGTTATTGAAATAGTCCAGTTGAAAAATGATAAAGCTGTGTACTAGGGTGTTGACTGTAGAAATAGAGAGAAAAAAATGTATATGAGAGATATATCAAGTGGAGAATTGGGTTCAATATCTGATTAGATATGTGAGATGAATGTAATTAATTGAGTATAATATTGAGGTTATAGATTTGGTTGAAAGGAGGATGATTGTACCCTCAACAATAATAAGAAAATTTCAAAGAAGGAAAGGTTTTTATGCTTGTGGGACATTCAACTGTACATATCCAAAATGTATTTAATGACATGAGTCTGGAGATGAAGACATACACACACACACACACACACATATAGATATGCACACATATATGTCCCTAGTCCTATATATGCAGATATATATGCACATATAATATATATGGATGGATGTGTATATTAACATTTATATTTATAGATTTAGGGACAATCTACATAGAGATAATACTTGATCCCATGAGAGTTGTTGAAATCACCAATAATATATTATAAAGGAAGAAAAAGTTCTAAATCCTACTTCTGCCATTTATTACCTATGTGATTTTGGGCACATTACTTAATCTCAGCCTCAGTTTTCTCAACTGTCAAATGAAGAAGTGAGAAAAGATCCTCTTTAAGGCCTTTGTCTTTCCATAAATAGAATAGTCATGAGAGTGAACTAATTAGGACAAATTAGTACAGGAATTAAAAAGAGAAAATTATAAATGATGGCAGAATCTGTTTGTTGGGAGCACCTGTTATTACCCAGAATTCAGAGCAGCCAGGACTGGCCTTTTGCAAAATGATGAATTGGCATGCTTTCCTATTGGTGCCCTCTTTTTCTCCCTCAGGACTTCTAACTGCAGTTCTTCAACTTTCTATCCCAACGCTACTTGCTTTAAGTATTTTATGTCCTCTGATTCTTTTCACCTACCTCTTTCCAAAGCTGGAAAGCACTATGGACATCATATAATCCAAGTCCCACATTTGACAGAGCTGGAAAATGAAGCCTAGAGACCAGAAGTGACCTGTTCAGACAGATAACTATTTAGTAGTCAGGCAACCAGTTGACAGGAATTGGTTAAGTGCTTGCTATGTGCCTGACACTATGCTAAAACCCAGCCTTCCTGGCTGAGGCCAGCTATCTATTAATTATGGCATGCTGCTCCTTAACAATATTCTTATTTTTAATCTTTACTTTCTGTCTTAGTAACAGCTTCAACACAGAAGGGCAAGGGCTAGGCAAATGGGTCAAGTCACTTGTCCAGCTTCACATAGCCAGGTAGTATCTGAGGTCAGATTTGAACCCAGGCTTTCCTGACTCCAGGTCTAGCATTCAATTTACTATGCTACTTAGCTGTTCCTTCTTAACAAACTTCTCTTTTAAAATTTAATTTGGTCTATTTCAAACATTATTCCTTAGTTACAAAAATCATATTCTATTCCTCCCTCCCTTCCCCCTGTCCCTTCCCGTAGCTGACACACAATTTCACTGGGTATTACATGTGTCCTTGATCAGAACTTATTTCCATGCTGTTGGTGTTTGCACTAGGGTGATTGTTTAGAGTCTATATCCCAAATCATATCCCCCTCGACCCATGTGATCAAGCAGTTGTTTTTCTTCTGCTTAACAACCTTCTAACAAAGACTGATGCCAAAAACTAAAGAAATTAAACTGAAACAGTAAAAAAAGAAATTGGGCACCTTTCAAGAGGAATCCAAGAATTCTTTTAGGTATTTAATCCTGTCCATTGCCTCTGAAATGATACCAAACAGGTGGCTACTTCCTCTCTCAATTTCATTTCTAAACCACAGCATCCTATTCCATCTAGATATATAATTGGCCCTTAAGTGGATGCTATTTATCCTATATTTAACAGATTGTTGATTGTAGGTAAGACCGTAGATCAGAGTTCTTTGCCATATACATTCATACACGGCAGAAGCCACAAAGTAAAAACTGTGTCTTCCCATAGAGAGGAAAGCAGAAGGACATTACTGATTTCTCTCTGCTTTGTAAAGAAAAACAATGTGGCCCAGATTTACAGTTTACAGCTCAGAAGTCCATCTGCCATGGATGGACCTTTTCCTTCTGGCTTGGCCCGGGAGCTCCTCCAGTTCACACTGGATCAATAAATCTTCTGGGAGAAGCACAGAACAAACACAGAGAGATCAATAGATCAAGTTGGCTCCCAAATACTTTGTATTTTCTCTTATAGGTGCTAAAAATAAATCTTAGCCAGAACCAAGCAAAAACAAAAACAAAAACAACCTGTCATTACCTATGGAATAAACTGTTCCCTTAGGAGATGTGGCTAGTTAAGATGGCTATTTCCTTCATTCTTTTATCTCCATTACCACAGTCAGGCAATGTAATATTGAGACATTCCAAGAATAATCTCCCTCTACTCTCACCCTAAGCTCATGTGGTAAATGCCATTCTTAGAAAATGAAGAGAGATACTACCTCAGAGTAAGACCAGTGCCTTGAACTGCATTTTAATGACAGATCTGGGTGCAGAGGTTTTGAAAACCTGAATTTAGTGTCCATTCCTGATCACAGATCTGTCAGCAGGCTGGGGAGTTTTGTGGTTAGTGCTTGAAGAGGAAGGAGGAGAGTAGCTTCATGCCATTTAATACAACAAAGGAGTTTAATTAAAAACACCAAATTTTAGGCTTTGAGGGAGATTCCAAAGGATTGTAGGTAGTAGGGAGAGTAAAGACAATGTAAGATCTCTAAAGGGACCAGGATAAGGAAAATATCATATATTTTAGAGCTAGATGGGTCTGACTTCTTCATTTTACAAATGAAGAAAGTCTAAGACATGTTTAGACTTCACCAGGGACACACAGTTAATAAGAGTTTGAGGCAGAATTTGAATTCAGGACTTTCAGACTTTGATCTCAGCAGGTTAACCACCTCACTAGTGTGGAAGAGTCAACAATGATTTCAGTTTATACTAATGAAGTAATCTTTTTCCTCCCTTTCCACATTAAAAAATGTGAAAATTTGCAACTTTCAGTCCTTTCCATAATAGCAAAGGAAGATCTTAGATCAGTTATAGGAAAAGTTATGCTCCATTTTCATCAAAGCATCAGTAAAGAAGAATGTAAAGGTCTACATGTTCACTAAGCTACCTTCCAGCTAGAAAATTCTATAAAAATTTATTTTCAATAAGAGGAAAGAGAAAAACACAATGAGACAGAGGAAGTTAAGGAAGGAGGAAATAAGGGAGAGAAACACACACAGATTCATGGAGAGTAGAGTAAAAGAATCCATGAACAGGAGCAGAAGAGGAAATATTATGTATTATGTTTAAAGACTAGCTTTCTATAAAGAAAGAAAAACCCAATGATTATTAGACAGAGAAGACACTGGGAAGGCCTGTATGCTTCTTTCCCCTGTATGCTTTTAAAAGAAGGTTCCATGGATATCTACTTGCAACAACTTCAAAAAACAAAAATTTTTAATTTTTAAAAAATTAAAAATTCCAAATTATCAGGTTTTCTGAATGGTGGTCAGAGCTAAAGTGGAAGAAAAAAGACATAAATAAATACATATTAAAAACACCTAAAGGGTTTCAGGATTCCTTTCCCCAAGTCAAGGATTATTTGGTCCTTTTTTTATTGTACAGAGTGCACAATTGCTGAAGTCACAACTGGTCAAAACAGCAACATCCTTGCAAACTTTCCACATGGATTATTAGCCAAAGCATATTATTTATTTAAATCCAGAATTTTAAAGGCCAGACTTCTTTCCTAGCATTGAACATAGTGCTTGGCACATATCATGTCCTTAAGACTGGCCAACTAATTAAAAAAAATCGTTTAGTCCATTTAGAACATTATTCCTTGTTTACAAGATTCTTTCCCTCCCCTATCCCCCACCCTTCACCATAGCCAATGTGCAATTCAACTGAGTTTTACATGGGTCTTTGAT